>NC_066881.1:24530954-24755954 GCF_022985175.1 Labeo rohita
GATATAGCAACAGCTAAGGACCACCTACTCACCTGTCAATCAATCATACTGCTAAAACAAGGCTGTTGAACTTTGCTGGTTGTATGTGGCTTTAAATAAGACTACTGTCCAAACGAAAAATATGAAAAAAGCTAGAAAATCCAAGATGTGTCTGATTACTTGGATAAATTAGATGATTTTTTTTTTTATACCAGGTGTAAATGAGGCCTAGGATACCATGAACAACTGTAGCCATGACAGAACTTTTTACAGTTCCTGCAAAGACATTACACACCATTCTTCAAACCGTCGGGGTCTTTAACTAGGACAACAGACACAAGAGTGACATACAGGCGCCCCCGTCACATTTCTGACTACTTCCACCTCCTGCTTCCTCTTCAATTCCCTTTGCTTAAGGAGCATGACAGCATTTCAATTAAAGCCTCTCAGGGGGTCTTCCCAGGAGACTGGACAGGAAACGAAGGCTAAACACAAAGTGCAAAAGGCCTTTCAGTGCAACACCTATATGATGTAGTAAAATATTTGTTTTTCTGACTATATCTGTGAGGAAATACACTCCTAGTCTAGACAATTATTTAAGAATTTTCAAGTTTGGCGGATATATATAAAATATAAATAATATTAGGGCTACAAATTGGGACATGTTTCCCTCAATATCAATGCACTACAAAAAAATCATGTCTTTGATAAATTATAATAAATTGGTGTGATTAGCACAAGAGTTATTAATGATTAATTTCATGTTTGTATGAGTAATTTCTTGTGGTGCTTGCAGATTTTTTTTTTTTAATACATAATTGATCATGGAAATGGGACAATATGTGACGATGGAACACAAAACCTGTCATGGGGTCAATTTTTTGAAACTGAGATTTATACATCATCTGAAATAAGCTGAATAAATGAGCTTTCCATTGATATAAGGTTTGTTATGATAGGACAATATTTGGCTGAGATACAACAATTTGGAAAAAAAAACAATATAGAAATATTGAGAAAATCACCTTTAAAATTGTTCAAATAAAGTTCTTAGCAATGCATATTACTATTTAAAAATTAAGTTCTGATATATTTACGGTAGGAAATTTACAAAATATCTTCATGGATCATGATCTTTGATTAATATCCTCATGATTTTTGGCATAAAAGAAAAATCAATCATTCTGACCCATACAATGTACTGTTGGCTATTGCTACAAATATACCTGTGCTACTTGTGACTGGTTTTGTGGTCCAGGATCACACATATATTCAATTATAAATGTATCATAAAAATATATATATTCAAGATGCATCTGAAAAATGTCTGAATATCTTATGCAGTATATTTTGATTGGAATCTGTAAAAAAAAAAAAAAGTAACTTAGAAATTAATTTAAATGTATCAAATATTAAATTTCTTATACAATATATTTAATTCCTGGTAATTGTTTTTATTCTTTATCGACATATTACATTTTTGCCTATGACATTGTGAATCCAATAGATTAAATCATAAAAAAAGTAAATAAAAAAAAAAATATTTACTTGCCCTCATGTCGTTCCAAACCTGTAAAATCTTCATTCATCTTCATAACACAGATTAAGATATTTTTGATGAAAACTTTATGACCCTGCATAGACAGCAATGCAACCAATGTTCAAGGTCCAGAAATGTAGTAAGGACATTGATATTCTGAAAATGAATAAAGGTCTTACAGGTTTGGAACAACATAAGGGGGAGTAATTAATGACAGAATTTTCATTTTTTTGGGTGAACCCTTCCTTTAATAATCAATGCCATGGCTGTGGCCAAAGGGAATATTTAAAGATTTGTGGGTGTTTAGGTGGTTCTCTTACTGCATTTGTTTGTCCATTAAGTTCTTCAAGATCAGAAGCTGCCAGTGAAGCTTAACTGGCCTTTACCAGACTCTTCTGCCTCCAACCCTCACTGCTGCCCCCAACTCTCCTCAAACCTGGTTACGTTTGACACATTCTATGTACATTCCAGACATATTTCCAACAGCCGTGTATGTCATAAACGTGTTCTCGGAGTTCTGTCCCAAGACTCTCCGTACAAAACCACAGACTTGACCTCCAGGGCTAAACTGTAAAGACTCATTCGGGATTCATTCATTTCCTTTAGCAGCCACTGACTGTAGTAAAACAGACTGCTGAAATGCAAACTTTAAGCTCTTAGCTTCTGAAAAGTCAAACAGCTGTTGGAGAACTGCATAATAAAAAAAGATCTAATTTGATCTAAGTTCAGCTAAATCACATTGCTGCTGCTATTCCTCTGCAAGAGAGCCACTACAGTGGATAAACACACATTCATCATGGTGTTATGCCAACGTTTGCAGACTGACAAAGGCATGTCGGTGTCATGCTAAAAATACATCAAAAAGCCAGCCGCAGGGTTTTTAATGCACCCAACAAAGCCCTGTTGATCTCAAACCCTTCTTGACCCCTGGGTCCGGTCTCTGGGAGCATTGCACTTGCTCCGTAAACAGATGGCAGAACACTTTTAGCTGAAATCTGCACAGACTCATTAAAGCCAGGTCTAATCTCGGCCAACGGCACTAAAGGACAGTCTAAACTGAGAATGTTTTCTGCAGCCCTCAAAGTCACCCTGCAGGGCCACAATCATGTTGTGCACCAATGTGTTGAACACATAGGGTCTATATTTGGCTTCCCATTTTTTTAATCTTGGCAAACGCACAGTTTGAAGCAAGAACATATTAACAGGATGCTTGAGTGACACTGATGGACCAGTGGTGATAAATGATAGCCTGCAGCTACCCGATTAGAGAGAAAGAGACCATCTCTGACCCTGGCTGAACCCCAGCTCAGTTTGAACTTTGCTGTCAAAACTACCTGACTAGATAGAAATCGATGTATGAATGCATTTTGCAATTTTTACCATCACAATGTTCTATCTATCTATCTATCTATCTATCTATCTATCTATCTATCTATCTATCTATCTATCTATCTATCTATCTATCATCTTTGCAGAGATGGCATATTTTATCATATTTTTTTATTTATTTACTGAATCACTTACAAATGAGCAAAAATAAATAAATAATAAGCAAACAAACAAATAAATATAAGCGTATGTCATCCCCCAATCAAAAGAAATTGTATTTAAGTAGAATTTAAATTACATTAAATAAGGTTTTATTTTCTTTGAGTGTTTTGTTTTACCATGTGACTTTAAATAAATAAATAAATAAATAAATAAATGCTATGGGAAAAGTACCAGTTCTAAATAAATAAATACATTATGGGAAAAGCACGAGTTCATAAAATAAATAACTAAACAAATAAATAAATGAGAAGTATGAGTTCATTAAAAAAATAAAATAAAATAAAAATAAATAAATAAATTATGAATAAATGAATGTTATGGGGAAAGCATCAGTTCTAAATAAATAAATAAATAAATGAATGCTATGGGAAAATTACCAGTGCTAAATAAATAAATGATATGGGAAAAGTACGAGTTTATAAATAAATAAATAAATAAATAAATAAATGCTATATGAAAAGTACGAGTTTATATATAAATAAATACATAAATAAATACTATGGGAGAAGTATTAGTTCATAAATAAATAAATAAATAAAATAATAAAATAAAATGTAATAAAACTAACAAACAAACAAAACTGAATGAATGAATGAATGAATGAATGCTATGTGGAAAGTACGAGTTCATAAATAAATAAATAAATAACTTTAAATAAAATTTTACAAAACAAACAAACAAAACTAAATGGTGCTACAATTAGATTTAACTTTCTGAGCGCAAAAAAAACAAACAAACAAAAAAAAAAAAAAACAAAAAAAAAACATTTATTTTGATTTTGGAGAGAAATGTAATCTGGACGTGTTTTCATAAAATTCACCAGTATAAAGTTACAATGAACTCACCTCCGCCACCCGCGAGTCCTGCTCCGAGCTCACAGTGTCATTTCCGTGCTGCAGCGGGCTGCTCCGCAACACCGTGATGTGTAACGTCAGAAGAAGGAGACCCAACAGCAACAGCAGCTCCGCCGCCAGCCGCACCATCCTCTTCACTCGAGCACTTTTAGGACCCTGCGCCGCCGCCGCCGCTGCTGCCGGGCTTCCGCTGCCGCCTCCTGCCGCTGCAGACACTCCGATCTCCGGATCCGCCGCGGACGAGGAGCCGCAACACCACTGCGGAGCCACCTCGGGGTCCAGAAGAGCAATACTCACAGGAAAAAGAGTAACTGGCTGGAAATGATCTCAAAGATGCCCAATCGCTCCACGTTTGAAAACTGATCAGAACAATGATGGATCTATAGCTCCTGACCTTAAAAATGGTGTAATCCAGATGTCCAAAAAGAAGTTGAACTACCTTTAAAAAACAGGAAAGTAAGTCCCACAAACTCCAAAGCTGTGTACCATTCCATTGAGGTATTTACGTTTCTTATAACATCAGTATAAAATGCAAAAGCAAGTAGATTATATACTGAGATAAGAAGTTTTACTTCTTCATTGAGGAAAAACTGGAGTTTTACTCGTGCGCAGGTAAATCAGGTACATTGGCACAAGTACGCAATTCCAAGACCGTGAAGCATTCTTACGTTTGAAAATAAAAATAAACTACAACAACAAAGTCTCCAGTTCAAACCACTTCAAACCCTCGTGGTCTGTCCTTCACGTCTAATATAAAACTTTGGGTACATTGTTGCGCTCCGGTGCCTTGCGCAAAGTGCTGTCATCCTCTCCAAAAGCCACTGCGTCTTCAGGGATGAAGTGTAGTTCACTATAAGCCCATTTTCAGTGTGATCAAGATCCAAAGTTCCTCCTCTGACTAACTCATCTGAGCTCTGTCCTCAGGAGGGTGTATGAGCCGCTCTTGCGCAAGAGTATCCACACACACCTTCTGCGTAAAAGCGCGCTGTCAAATAACACACGACACCACAGCTCAAGACTAGTGTGAGTGTGTGCGTGCGTGTGTGTTCCTTTCTGTCGTTGTGTGTCTTTAGTCCAGCACAAACACAGCCAGACTCGTGCCCACGAAGCCTTTGGTGTTTTTATATCCCCCTCTTCTTTGGGTTTGCTGTCACCTCCCCTCCCCACCGATTTAACCCTTCACGTCCCATCACACCAGTGCACTTATCAGCACAACACGCACCAAATGTCTTTATCTGTGCTGATCTATTGTGAATACAGTAGAGGAGGAAACGATAAAGAGATTACATTTTTTTGCAGGCCAGGACAATATTTTAGATGCCATAAAATATAACCTGTTGTGTGTATTAAAAAAAAAAAAAATCTAGTTATATATATTTATATTATATATAATATTTTGTCCATTGAAATCCATTCACTGAAATAAAATAATAATAAAACAATTATTTATTTATTAAAAAATAAGTCTGTAACTTCTTTGAACTTTAAAATTTTAATAAGTAAGTAAGTAAGTATAAGTTTAATTATATTTAATAAGTAAGATAAGTAAATAAAAAACCTGGAATCCACTGAGAATGCAATTCACAAAAAAATAAATAACCTAATTTAAGGCAATTTTGAGCAACTGTTTAATATTAAAATGAATAAACACTGCTATAAAACGTGCATTTTGTGATTAAACCTCTGACTCAAAACCTTAGAAGTATTTTACTCAATTCTACGTCATTTCTGCAAAATACTTGAGTGATTAAGAGTGATTAATTTAATTTAAAACACTAATTAAAAGTGATTAATGGGTCGTAGTTTGTAAAGTCCTGCATAGTGATTATAGTGCTAATGAACTTATTGTAGATTCTAGGTTGAGAGGTGCTGTAACAATACGAGGGATTCTTTCCCTCCTCCAAGTTTCACACTTTCAGGAATGTGAGGACGAAGGGGACGAGGTGTGTCACGATTTGCATTTGTTTGTTCTTCATGGGTCGTCTGAGAGCCCACATCAAAAAAAGTGCGACAAATGTTGTAGCTCTTGCCCTGAACTTGTGTATTACGTCGTGGTTCAAAGGGGTTCATGTTTTTTCAAGAATACTTGAACTTTGAAAGATGTTTGTTTGGACTGTCTGCCTTCTGATTAATCATACAAATCTGCATCGATGAAAAGATGGTATGCAGAGCTAAATAATTATTTAACACTTTACATGATCTCAAATAGCGCTGTTGATCAAGTAGGAATCTGGCAGGGCTCAGAATACCTTTGCAGTTAGAATGGCACAGACTTTTGCGAGTTTCAAAGGGCGGATGAGCCAATTCGTGGGGCCCCTTTTGCTGATGGTCAATGCTTAGACAGATGTTTTCTTGGAGCAGCACATTGCTGTGTTGGTAGCAAAGGAGATGGAAGGAGACTTGACATCTGTTCTCCAGACCGGCTAGACCCTCTGACACATAGGGTGGGGGTAAACTGATGGAGAGAGGCCCATCCTGTTGCGTGTGCATGTGTATTTGTGCTCTTCTGCTGAAATCTGTGTCCTTCCTTGATTTTCCTATAAACAGCAAGGATTTATTCCCAAGTTGGGCTGTTAGAATTCCACAATGTCAATAATCAAAGTCATTAATCAGAGTTTACGTACCTTGCAGAAGTCATAGTTCACGAGTCGTTCAGATTTTTCAGTTTCTGGACCAGATCTTTGACCACTTCACTGCACCATCTTAAAGACAATAGTGAAGGCTGGATGGTGTAGTTCTCAACAAAGATTTCTGCACACCAGGGTCAGATATTAACCTGGGCTTGGGGTGAAATACCACGGATATTAAAATGCCTCCACAGTTTTAGCCTGTTGCCTAATATTTGACATATTTCAGAAAATACATACACAAAAGTATTCAAAATTTTGGGATCAGTCCTTTTTTGCAAGAAATGTATACTTTTATTCAGCGAAGATGCATTAAATTTATCAAAACTGGCACAAAAGATATCAACACAGCACATTGGTTTTCCGACAGTGATAATAAGAAATGTTGTCAATCAAATCAGCATATTACAATGATTTCTGAAGGATTATGTGACACCAAAGACTGTAGTAATGGCTGCAGAAAATTCAGCTTTGCCATCTAAATAAAAATTACATGTTAAAATATATTAAAATAAAAACAAGTTTTTTTTAATTGCAATAATATTTTAATATTTTTAATTAAATTTCACAAGTTTTATTTGGTAAAGTGTGTGTATATATACACTACCAGTCAAAAGTTTTTAAAATATGTTTTTTTTAAAATAATTCTCTTCTGCTAAACAAGCCTGCATTTATTTAATCCAAAATACAGCAAAAGCAGTAAAATTGTGAAATATTTTTACTGTTTAAAATATATAATTTTAATATATTTTTAAATATAATTTATTCCTGTGATCAAAGAAACATTTTCAGCATCATTACTCCAGTCTTCAGCATCACATGATCCTTCAGAAATCATTCTAATATGCTGATTTGCTGTTCAAGAAATGTTAATTTTTATGTTGAAAACATCTGAGTAGATTTTTTCCAGGTTTCTTTGATGAATAAGCATTTATCTGAAATAAAAAAAACTTTTTTAACATTATACACTATACCATTCAAAAGCTTAGAGTCAGTATTTTTTATTTATTTATTTATTTATTTATTTTTTGGGAAAGAAATTACAGAAATGATTTTTTTTCTTTACGCAAGGATGATGATAAAGACATTTACAATGTTACAAAAGATTTCTCTTTCAGTTAAATGCTGTTCTTCTGAACTTTCTAATCATCAGAGAAACCTGAAAAAAATATCTACTCAGCTGTTTTCAACATCATAATAATACAATTTTTTGAGCAGCAAAACAGAATTTTAGAATGATTTCTGAAGGATCATGTGATTGGAGTAATGCTAAACATTCAGCTTTGAAATCAGGAATAAATTTCATTTTAAAATATATTTAAAAATATATTTCAGTTATTTTAAACAGTAAACATATTTCAAAATTTTACTGTTTTTGCTGTACTTTGGATCAAATAAATGCAGGCTTGGTGAGCAGAAGAGACTTCTTTAAAAACATTAAAAATTTTACTGTTCAAAAACTTTTGACTGCTAGTGTATATACAGATAAAATGAGAGAGAGAAATAATTTTAGTTAATTAAAATTACTAAAAAGACACCCTCACAGGGTTAAAATTGCCCCTTAATAAAAACGGTAATTTCAGGACATCTTTTTTTAGTAACAACCTTGGTTGATAAATGTTTTCGGTCTATTTGCAAATGTTTTCCAGTGTAACGACAATTACCTTCACTGAAACAGAACAAAAATATGCATTGTCTAATGAGTTTAGTCCCCAAAACATCTCCCCAGTTTCTCATCTCAGCTATGAGAAATCTCCATCACTATGGTTTTGGTATTCTTAAAATAACAAACATTGTTTCAAACACGAGCGAAACAAGTGCAGACTAGACCCCATCTGTCTGCAGCATTTACTATCTGTCTTGATTCCTCCCAGCATTAATCAAGCGGTTACTCCACACCTATGGAATGTGCATCTCTCTACTAATTGCTAGTTTAAGACGAATATTGGCCCGTGTGCAACATAGTTGGCATGTTGATCTCCAGTGCTCAGACAGCGATTTTGCGTCTCTTTCAGATGTAACAATTAAGTTTTGTCTCATTCAAAGCAGAGAGTTTGATAAAACATGTGCAGACACTACTTTTTGTTAGCACAATTTTGCAGCAAATGAAAGTCAAAGAGGTAATTACTATATGCTTTGGTGTTTACTGTGGTAAATAGAGTTTCTATAGAAACCATCTGAATGTGGAGGTATATGTTATTAAGAATGGAAATTGTAAGCTCTGTACATTCCTCGTAATGCTTCTGATTCTTTTATGATTCAATTAACAAAGTACCTTTGAACTTTAGAACAGCGTAACGTAAGACTGTAAGCTGCAAATGTTTGATTGACTAAAAAAGAACTGACTCAAAAGAGTCATTTGTTTTGGAATCAGTTGGACTGCAATGGTTTCAAGGGTACTGATTCACTAGAAATAACTGATTCAGTTATTCTTGGTTCCTAGTTCTACTGAAAAAACTAAAGAGAGAAACAAAATCTTGCAAATGAACAGAAGTCCTGCATCTGAAATATGCAAACAAATGACAAGAAACCCTGTTAAACTTTCCAAGCAAATATTTGATTTATAAGTACACTCAGTCCAGTTTTTTTTTTTTTTTTTTTTTTTTTAATTTTATAATCAGAAGTAGATTCCTGCACATGAAATACAAAAACATGCCTGTCAGTGTACACTTAAAAGACTGGGATCTGCAAGATGCAATGCATGAATGTTTAATGACTGTAAATGAGCTGCACTGGTGTCTGAAACGCCCAGCCTTGTTCAATCTCTTTCAATCAATGTAGTTGTGGATCACACAAACACATAATCCAGCACAGAATGGAGGCCTTTCATCAGTCCATCTTAGCAGCAGGATAAAAAAAACATAGGGCCACTTCAAGGGATTTCTTATCCACAGCTAGAGTTTTGATGTAGGTCAGTGTTAAGGGAGTTAATTGTTTGATATATTTAGAGCAGCTTTTGATATACGTTCTATAAACGCAGTTGTCGCGGTCCCTCCCTTTTTCCCACAGTCCCCTGAGGAGAAAATCATTTAACAAACTTTACAAAACTGTGAAACGGCAGTTAAAAAAATTAAATATAATTTTACAATATATATATAAAAGTCAATGCCGCATAGCACGACACACCTGAAAAAGCAATAACAAACACTGCACATTTTTTTTCTTTTTTTTTTTTTTTTGGAAAAGCAGAACTGTCCTGTGTAGAACAGTTTCTTCTAAAAATGACCAAGGTATTCACACCTTGGCAGTCTCCCAATGGACAAGCCTTCACACTCACGGTGATGACAATGAGTGATTAGCTGTCCAGCTCAAAGTCTGTTTCATCATACAGCTCTGGCCGATAGGAACGTCTGTGACGGGAGAACTTCACCCTGATGTCATCTCCAAGTTCATCAAGGCTCTGAAGAACCTGGAAGAAAATCAGATGTTCCTACTGGGAATTTGTTGTTGGGAATTTGTCTGAGATGAGTAACTTCCAGTGCAATGTTTGAGGCATTAAACTTGCTTTGGATCATACAAATGGTGCTATAAATCAAATAAACTGGTTTTAAATTCTATCTAATAGGTGTTCAATCAGTTTCATACATCACAGCCAATGTAGTCCAACTGATTCCCATTCTATCATAACGAAGTACTTTTTTTGAGCCAGTTCTATTTAGTGAATCAAGCATGTTCAGCTTAATGTTATGTTATTCCAACGATTTCTTCATAAGAAGTACTTTTTTTAATTGAACTATTAAATAACCAGATCTATTAAGAGGAATCAGGCACAGAACCTAGTACCTTCGTTGTTTTCTAATGTTTACTTTACAAACTTTAAAAAATTAATTTGTGCTGAATGTAATCTTTAGCAAATCTTAAAATTAGGGATGCACGATATTATCAGACCAATATCAGCTGATAATGGCTTTAAATGTAAATATCGGCATTGGCCGATATGAAAATTATGCCAATATGTCTTGCCGATAAGAGGAATAACTCGCATGTGCTCAGGGTGTGCTAGCGATTAGATCAGGTCAGCAGTGTGGCCCGTTCTTGAAGAAAAGTTTTGCCTGAATGATGATTGGATTCGCTGTTTTGGATCGTTGCATTTAATCTGAGAATGCACATACAGAATGACGTCTTTGGTGTGTGATAGAGTAAACAGTAATAGCATGTGCAGTGGCAGCCTCACCCAGGTCCTAATGCCCATTATGTAAGGAGTTTTAATTTCGTAGGGTGCGCTGTTGGCCTACTTCTAATAAAATTAAAGTAAAATACACAAATAACATTTAGACTGTTTTGCTTATAATTTCTGCACGAGACAATTTCCAAGCAACAGGGAATATATCGGTATCAGCATCAGCTATCGACCAAAATGAGCTGAAAAATATCTGATATCGTCAAAAATCCAATATCATGCATCCATATTTAAAATGAATATCACTTTTTCATAATGTGCATTAAAATGTTGCAGTGCCTCAATTCACATAATAGTGTTTTATTTTTCTATTATTTAAACTAGGGCTGTCAGTCGATTTAAAATTTTTAATCTAATTACATGAAGTTTCAATTAATTAATCTAATCGCAAAATAAATTTGACTGAAAATACCCACGAAGGATAATTTAAAGCTATTTTTGTGTTAAACGAGAAAGTATCAAGTAGACATTACAAATTGTATATTCAAATATTTTGATTCAACATAACATTTATTACACATAAACATTTAGGCTGCAGTGTAAACTATGGAACATGAAAGAAGATAATTTGAGAAAAACATCAGTATTTTTTGTTCATGCAATGAAAGTCACTGGTAGCCAAAACAACTTTGTTACCAACTGTCTTCAGAATAATTCTTTCATGTTCCACAAAAGAAAAGGTTTGAAACAACATGAGGGTGAGTAAATGATGACAGAATTAAATTTTTTGGGTGAACTACCCCTTTAATGTTTTTATTATTATTATTATTATTATTATTATTATTATTATTTTGATGAAATAATACTCTAAATACGAAACTAGCAGGTGATGGTATATGTCTTTGAGTCTTTCATTCGATTCGTTCAAATGGCTGATTCATTCAGGAATTTAGTAAACGGCTCACTTTATGAATGGGCCTCTGAATCATTGGTTCACATGATTCATTCAAAACGCAGATTCATTCAGAATGTAAACACTGCTGTGTTGCTGGAGACATGAAACAATTCTGCTGTTACTTCAAAGGTAATATGTTCTCTGCAAAAGTTAGCAAAAACACATAATACTGTGTGTAAAATATAACACAATATTTATAACTTAATATTTACTGAACTGTTGTATAAAAACACATTTAAGCTTGTGATAAATCAGGAAAAAATCATCACTCGTTTGATGTTTCTCTTGCTGCCTGTGTGATATTGTGCGATTATATAGAACAATGAGACCAAACGCATACATGGGCATTTTTTTTTTTTTGCACAAATATCTTGAATTTTAGGGCACAACTGCATATTTTTGCCCTGCATTATTTTTGTCAACAGTCAACTATATGGACTGTAAGATGACGTACAGGTCTGGGGGCGGGTCCAGTGCATTAACTGCGTTAAAATATTTTATTCGCGTTATTTTTCATAACTAATTAATTAAGTTCATGCATTAAACTGACAGCCTTAATTGAAACTAAAAATTATACATTTTTAATACTGGCCAAATATCATCATAAAAACAATTAAGCTTTTTATTTTAGCTTTTTAAAGAGTTTTAGATCTTTCTTCTTGGCTGAACACAGATTTTCATTTCACTAGACTTGTCTAATAACAAAAAACAAAGAATACCATAACAGAGATAGATAGGTCTGTGAGATGTTGAGTGTTGTAGTTTTTTACCTTATCGAGCATTTCTCTGGTGTGGGCAGCAGACACACAGAAACGAGCCCTGGCCTCTGTAATGGGTGTAGCTGGGAAACCTACAACTACAACACCGATCTTCCTCTTCAACATGGCCCGTGAAAACGCCCTGTGAACAGATGATTAACAACTTTTTCGCTTATCATCACTATGGATTTAAGTAAAGTTTACACAAACATCAGCAAATGTACTACTGCCAAGCAATCAAATGTTCTAGAACAGCTTGCATCTTTAAGCTGTTCAGTACTGATGTCATGAATAATGGTATAAAACAGGCAAAGTTCTTCAAAGTAATCCTGAAAGCAGTACATGCCTTCTGCATTCAAGTTTCCAGACATTATCACTGTTCTTAGTATGACAATACAAACTGAGGCTGTGGTTAGATGTCGCAAAGATGCATACCTAGAACTTAAAGTATACACATTATGCAGGGTAAAGCTGTGGAGAATCCCATTCAGAGTTTGCACTGTCTGCTACCTTTCCTCACCCTTTGAGTGAAGGGAAATCCATTGTAAACCGCACAGCTGGACTGTCATTTGCATTAGCCAAGAGGGAGAGAAAGAAAGGGATTGACAGGGAGAGAAAGGCAAAGGGAAAGGTATAATGGAGGAGGAAAAGATTGAGAGCGAGAGGAGGAGAGTAGGCCTCCACTTTGTCAGCAGAGACGACAGCAGCGAGAGAACAGAGCGGCGACGGAGAGTGAAAGCTGGATTTAAAAGGCCTCACAGCTGCCGTCGTCTTTGTTGGTGTGCCAGGAAGCTGTTATCTTTGGAGGAGTCTGAAACGCCTGTGCAGTGATGAGCCTCTCGCATGTCATGTTTTCTTTCTGCCTCTCTTGTTTTTTTTCCTCACCACTGATTCATGGATCAACCAGACCATCCAAGATGGCTAGGGTCCAACGTCTTCTTGAAAAGACCACATCGCCTTCTTTGGAATGACCAGTGGAGATGACTGCAGCTTTTGTTGGGGTGTCCTCAAGCAGTCAGTACATTTTCCACATGGCATTCAAAGCTATCACCTTTGTAACCCAATGTAAGCCTCGCATTGTTGTTTTATTGGCAGCCCGAGATGTGGGCAGGTTCACAAGTTCAAAGGAGGATTACTATAGTGTCCAGACAGTGGAAACTGTCCTTAATCAAAGATGACGCACAGAAAAAGCTCACAAAGAAACATAATGTTTTGCTTCTCGCTGACCCGGCGATCTAAGCTGAGGGTGTTTAAATGGACTAAATAGGGTCTGTGTAAATGCGAGCCTGGAGATGCTGTAGTGTAAACCGACGCTCTTTTATGCGTGTTGTGTGCGGCAAGAATTGGTAACCCGAGCGGGTCGCTGGCTTGTGAAGTGGGTCTGCTTACCCAACTTTCCCAGGTAGATAGAGCAGGAGCGGTACCACTGGAGAGTCCTGGTTGCCGTAAATGATGAAGCCCATCTCCTTCAGCTGAGATCTGAAGTAGCGCGTGTTCTCAGCCAGCTGCCGAACTCTTCGCTGGCCTGCGGGGGAGATGCAGACAGAGGTGTCATCGAGGAGAATTTGTTAGTTTTCGTTGGAAAAGGAGAGACATAAATGGGAGTCTACAATAAAGTAAAGGTCATGATTTACAACAGAGCAACCGTAGGTCAAAAGGAAAAAGTGCAAATAATCTCGTAGTGCTCCTCCACTGGGACTGTATTTGAAGGATTTGATTGTCCTGTGGATGAGAGGGATGCAGGCTATGAAAGTCTCAGTTACAGTAGATGTGTGTTTATTTATAGACTGATTGCTAAAATGACAGTGAAATTTTATAGGCATATTTCTGTACTAGTAAAAACAAGGAAAATCTGAACTGGAAAAACTTCAGTGTTCAAAGAAGAAATAACATGAAACCAACAACCAAAGGACCATGGTAGTCAAGTAAACCTGTGTTTAACTATAATCAAGTGGCTAACAAAATATTTTATACTGCCATAGTCAATAATCATATCATAGTGTACAATAGTGAATGGGTTTTAGACATTTATAATCATAATGTTATTGATTTCAGTTTTGACTTAAAGAGAGTTCAGCCAAAAATGAAAATTCTGTCATTAATAACTCACCCTCATGTCGTTCCAAAGCCGTAAGACCTTTGTTTATTTTCAGAACACAAATTAAGATATTTTTGATGAAATCCAAAAGCTTTCTGACCCTGCATAGACAGCAATGCAACTACCACGTTCAAGGGCCAGAAAAGTTGTAAGGACACGATTAAAACAGTTCACGTGACATCAGTGGTTCAACTGTAATTATATGAAACTACGAGAATACTTAATACAAAAATAACAACTTTATTCAACAATTTCAAAATCCTTAAAGCAGGGTCAGAAAGCTCCTGTATTTCATCAAAAATATCTTAATTTGTGTTCTGAAGATGAGCGAAGATCTTACGGGTTTGCAATGACATGAAGGTGAGTAATTAATGGAAGAATTTTAAATTTTGGGTGAAATATCCCTTTAAGTCTTGCTTTTCGGGATTCAAATTAGACCGATCTAGCTTATGTCAATATTATGACCAGACCTAATCAAAAAAATTTACCACCGGGTTTCACAGACAGGGCTTAAACCTAGTCCTAGACTAAAATGAAGTCTAAGCTGTTTCAACTGAAAGAAACTTGCACTGACTGACCTTTGTTTTGTCTTGAGATGCACACCAGTAATGTTTTTTTAAGGCACGTTTATAAAAATTACTTAAATTACTTAATTGAGCTATGGCCTAATCCTGTTTTTGGCTAAGCCTTGTCTATGAAACTAGGCCTTAGATGACTAAAGGCAAAGTAGTTTAAAGGGGTCCTATTATGCTTTTTCACTTTTTGAATTTTAGTCAGTGTGTGTTGTGTATGTTTGTGCATAAAAAATATCTACAAAGTTACAAAGTCCACTCCAAAGGGAGTCAAAATCCCTTTTAAAAAACTACAACGAACGGCTCCTTTGGGGCCTTTTTCAGATGTTATGATGTCACAACGTGGCCCATTAGAATATCATTAAAATAAAATCAATCAGTAATGATGTTCTTTGATAATGTTAATGTTTTTGCTAATTTCTGCAGCTGCTTTTTCAATACCTAAGGAAATGTAAGTATTATAATTAGTAACTTACAATGTTTTTATTCAACTGTTGTCATGCTAAATACAAGTCATATTAAAAACATTAGGCTGCTTTTAGCCTTATGCTGGAGCTGGTTTTGGGCAATGAATCAAAGTATGTAAATAATTACATAAATTAGCACGATAATATCATGTATCCACAATCTTGCAGGCTGACGATAGGACCCAACACTACTGTAGCGTCAACTACACCTTAATATATCCTTTACTATAACGTAGCAGACGGAACTTGCTGCTTTGGCAAGGGGTGTGGCAGTACTAAAACACCGTCTAAGGTGTTGGCCAATCACAACGCAGTGGGATAGCTAACCAATCACAACACATTTAGTTTTCCGGAAGGCGGGCCTTCATCAAACCCAGAACTAATTAAGCCATTTGTGCCAGGCTTGGGAGAAAGGTATTGTAATGTAAATTATGTGAAAAATAATGTGTTTTTCAAACCAAGCATGAGAGCATGTTCTAGTACATCCCCAAAACAAAATCAAGACTTTGTAAAAGAGCATAATAGGACCACTTTAAGCAGTTTATGCAACGGGCCACTGATCTTTATAGAAACACAACATATAGACTATTTACCAAAACAGATAAATATCAAGTTAAATTTATTTGTGCATAACCTATTAACTAATATTAACCTAATATTCATTAGCTTCACCATTTAGTGACATGACAAGCAGCACGTCAGTACACCTGCCTTCCGACTCTTCACACAGCCTGACGGCTGTGACTCTGATGATCTGATCATTTATTTATGATATTTTGCATAAACACAAACTGATAGTAAATTGAAAATACACTGAATAGTTGTCACAGTAATTCTACAGTAATTCACTCAGAGCACTCAGAGAGTCTGCACCCACACTGCGGTAGCACAAACGCCAAACAGACCATGTCAGGCAAACCATAGAACAAATATGTCTACAAACTAGTCCTAAAAACAGCTGGCACAGAGATTAGCCCACTTCGTTCCAGTTTTTTTTCAACTACACTATTTGCCTGCAAGTTTCATAGTTGTTCTACTTAAATATAGTTGAAAACACTGGGAAAAAGGCCAAGGAATTGCAACATAATTGTAATGGCATACAGCCATACCACCAGCAGTTACTGCTCCTACAAAACACTCTTAACAATACCTTAACCTTCCTTTTACTAGACAAACTATAGAATGTATACATTTCACCTTTTTTCTGTAGGTGTAATCAAGAGGAGTTTATAAACAGCTATTAGTTCCCTTTAGGATATAGGCTGATTGTATGTGAAAGCCTAGGAAAGGGGCCCAAAAGAGGAGACGGGAAATGACATCATCCGCTCCGCCGTTCAAATCCCAGGATCGGTCTTTTAATAGCCCCTCATTAAGACCATTAAGTAGTTAAGTGAGACAGAGCAGACCCATTCATAAAATAATCCAAAATCATAGTAACAAACAAAAACAGGAAGAAAACAGCAGAACGCTGAAGTCTTACAGACGTTATATGTTTTCATGATATTTTAAGGCTCATTTCTATACTCTCTCTTCAAAACGCCTCATAATTTGTGTGAGTGAGTGAGCGAGTGTGTGTGTGTGGAGTTAGTCGATGTGAAAAACAGTACCAGCTGGTTTTGTTTTGTCAGGCTGAATGGTAGACAAATTTCATCCTTTGCCAAGACACTCTTGGCTTGTACATAGGATACAATGGATTTGGCACACAATTGGAGACTGGGGTAAACTGAGAAGCACGGACTCAGATGCGAACGGTACCATGCAGTTAGCGGTAGCTTAGCGGTTACTAGTAATCTGAACTTTGGTGGTGCGAACCACAAATAGATAATTCTAACAACTTAATGCGATTGGAGACATCAGTAGCTGAATGAACATCAATGCCTTTCACTCTCTGTCTTGCTGAGTTTATGTCTATCCCTCTTTCATACTTAATTGTGTGAATCATGCCGTTCTGTGGGGCTGGCCAGATCCGCCTCCAGCTCTCGTTGGCACCATGGCCAGAGTTTTTGGAAAACAACGGCATGTTTGCATATAATTACCTGTGAACCGATTGGCAGGTATTTCAAAAGGAGGTGGGCTGTAAAGCCAAGCACAAAAAACCTTATGTCAGCAGAACGAATACAACTGCTGTTAACATTCATTACATTAGAAACTCTTCAACAGAAACCCTGAACACTGGCAGACGCTAGAAACAGCAGGTGAAGCTCAAACCAAACAATCAGTCATAGACGTGGTGCAAGTTCAGATGTGGCAGGTCTTCTGCAGCCTATTGTGTTGTATTTAGAGCGAGATCAGATCAGTGTGACTCACCCTCCACAGAGCTGCACATCACACCAGTAATGACACCCATGGGCGGCTTGTCTAAGTCTGATATAGACATCACATGTTCAAACAGCTTAGAGAGATTCTCTTTGGACAAGTTTGGACTAGAACCACTAGTCCAACTGAAGCAGAGGAGTTTTATTTGAAACAGCTAGCTAATAAACTCTGCACTATATTCATGTCTCAATTTGAATTAAAACGTTTGAATTTCTTATTTTTTATGCATAAAACTTTGATTTTGTGGGCCAGTTTATTTGCTCTACTGTTCACTTACACTGCTGTTCTAAAAGGTCAGTAATTTTTTTTTAAAGAAATTAAAAATACATTCATTCAACAAGGATGCAGTAACAGCAAAGAACTTAGATTTCACAATGAATGCTGTTCTTTTGAGCTTTCTCTTTATTTAAGCATCCTGAAAAATGTAGTAGTTTCTGCACAAATTTTCGACATTGATAATAAGGAAAGTTACTTGAGCAGCAAATCTGCATATTTGAAAGATCATAAAAATTGAGCTTTGCCATCACAATAAATTACACACACACTGCCATTTCAAAAGTTTGGGATCAGTAAGACTTGTAATGTTTTTAAAAGTCTCTTATGCTCATCAAGCTGCATTTATTTGATTAAAAATACAGAAAAAACAGTAATATTGCTAAATGTTATTACAATTAAAAAAAATGGTTTCTATTTTAATATACTTTAAAATATATTTTATTCCCGTGATGCAAAGTTGAATTTTCATCAGCCATTACTCCAGTCTTAAAGGGGGCATGCTAAGTTCACTTTTACATGTTGTTTGCACATTAATGTGTGTTGGCGGTAGTGGTTTTTAATTAATCCGTAAAAATAATATTCCCTTTTTCAAATTGAGCCATTCTCAGAAGGCGTCACACCGACAGAGGCCGCTCCTACGATAGTTGATTGACATGAGCGTCTTACCTAAGATCAGTTGTAACAACCCAACCTCCATGTTTTGATGCCGGTGTTATGCCAAATTCGACCCCCGCCAGATTACTACCCCCCTAGTATTACCAATACTAGGGGGGTAGTAATCTGGCGGGGGTTTAGCGTTAGGTGTGGGGGAGGGGTTAGGATTTGGGGTGGGGATAGGATTAGGCAAATCAGGTAGTGATTTCAATGAAAGGGGGTAATAATTTGGCAGGGGTCGAAAATGGGCACAACACCAGAGCAGGGATGTAAGTTAGACAAGAACTGAGTGATTGAGATGTTGTGTTGCTGGATGTAATAATGAACTTAGTGGTCATCATTTACTCCCGACATCTGAGCTGCTGAAGATGCAGTGGATTACTTTTGTTTGTGAAGGGAATGCACCTCCCGATCTACATATATCTGTCTATGTTCGCACGAATCATTCATGATCCAGCTTCACTTACAGCAGATGTGAGTATAAGGATCTTTTTTTATGAATCTTTGCGATCGCTTTTTCTAATAATGTGCTAGTTAGCAAGTTTAGCAGCTAAATGTGGCTAAAGTAAACAATCTCTCAGAGCAGCATGTCACTCCACAGATAGAAGAGAGGGGCGGGTGAGGAGAGCTCATTTGCATTTAAAGCAGCCTCGACCAGAATGGGATGATTTTTGCAGAGCTGATTTTGGCAAGGTAAAAAGGTTGTTGTTTTACACTACCATTGAGAATTTTTAACCAAAGTATATTATAGACTTTTCATTAAGACCCTAAAGAATCATATCAACTTGTGGAAAATGGGCATCCGATGACCCCTTTAAGTATCACATGATCCTTCAGAAATCATTCTGCTCAATATGCTGATTTATTATTAACACCTCTGAGCTACCATTGCTCTGCAACGAAGCACAAGTTATGCAAAGCGATGAAAAAAAATGAAAGGAAAGAGTGGTGATAAGGCAGCGAGTCGCAAATAGTTTTGTTTTAAATAAATGTTGATACATCATACTGCTGCTGCTGTTGTTTTTCCGTAAGCAAATTTAAAAGGTATGCAATAAATGAAAGGCCAAAGAAACATACAATAATAAATCTTTGTTTTAATCCAAAATAAAACATGACACCACATAAAATAAAAAGTGTAAGACACATATTTACATTAATCTACACCCCTGGGGTGTTGGAATGTTCGAATACATTCCGTCACTTAGCCTTTTCAAACTTCTTTTTGCCCCCAAACCAAGAACAAAAATGAACTTCGTTTTAAGTATACTGGGGCCTTTAGGAGCCAAAATGAACTCCCCAGAAAATTTGCTTTGATGAGCTGTTTCAAACTGCTGAAAACGAACTTCGTTTTGGCCTGAATTTGTTTGAAATGACAACATATCAGTTTGTTCTCTGAATTTGTTTGAAGTATATCAGGCCTTTAGAAGCATCTATGTTGGCAAAAGTTTTTTTGGAACCTGTGATACTTTTATTCAGGATTCTTTGATAAATAAAAAGGTAAAAACAATAGTATTTATTTAAAATAGAAATATTTTCAAACGTTATCACTTTTTTTTATTATCAATTTCACACATCCTTGCTGAACAAAAGTATTGCAAAAAAGAAAGAATAAAAATGTACTGACCCCAAACTTTTGAACGGTAGTGTGTATTGTTAGAAAATATTGTATTCTAAAATAATTCTATTTGAATAAATACAGTTCTTTTTAACTTTTTATTTATCAAAGAATCCTAAAAAGTATCACAGCTTCAAAAAAAAAAAAAAAAAAAATTAGGCATTAGTTTCTAGCACTGATAATAAATCAGCATATTAAAATGATTTCTGAAGGATCATGTGACAATGAAGACTGGAGTAATTCAGTTTTGATCACAGGAATAATTTAGATTTTAATGTATATTAAAATAGAAAAATATTATTTTACATCTTAATAATATTTCACAATATTACACACTATTTTTGAGACAGTAAATGCAGCCTTGATGAGCATAATAAACGTCTTTAATAAACAGTAAAAATCTTACTGATCCCAAACTTTTGAACGGCAGTGTGTGTATATAGTTATGTAAAATTGTAACCATATTTCACGTTTTACATGTTCCTGTTTTTTTTCCCCTGTATTTTTGATCAGATAAATTCCGCTTTGTTGCACAAAAAGCTCTTAAGGCATTAAAAAAAATCTTACCGACACCAAATTTTTAACAGTAGTGTGCTGAACTTAACTCTGCCTTTTAGTGCAGTCTAAATCCCTTCCTAACATGGTGTGAACTGCAGTGAAACTAAAATGAAACATGATGTATTCTCTAAAAACATAAATATATGAATCAACGCGTATCAAAAACAGAAGACGGCTTGGGAAAACCCTTTTAACATCTGGTGGCATTCTGCTGACTCCTAATACCTGGAAATATGTGACCTTTCCTTGGCTAAAGGTCTGAAGGACTATTTAAGCCAGTTCCATTGCTTTATTGAAATCTGTTTTCCATGAGTTATACGCTGTAGTGAAATACATTTTATATGGTTATTAAATCCTTGTGATTCACTTCCCTGATTCACCCGTCTATACAATGCTTTGTTACTAACCTTCTGTCGTGCCATCAACTCCCATGATGCATTTAATTGCCCTGACGATCTGCTCCACGACAGGTGGGGACATGGCTGTAGCGTATACTGCACTGTGAGAGTGACTCCGCAAATAATCCACCAATTCCTGCAGAAAAAACACAACACGTTATTATCCATTATTACAGGAATACTTTCATAACTTGCTCATTTATGTCACTGAAGTTCAGACATTCTGGTTAAGATCTCCTTTTGCACTTTATGGTTAAAGTTAGGGTTTGTAAGTTTAAACTTGAACACTAATCAGGTGGTCCGTGAAAAGTGAACCTTGAGCAAGATATTTACCCTCAGGTTTGTCAAAAAGAGGAGAACCTGTAATAAGTTTTTTAAAACGTCACTTAAATGACTACATGCAAAAGTATTTGAACTGAAACACTGTGCTGTCCAATTTGCACCACTAGAGGGAGATGAAACCACACAACGCACACCTGATTCACTGATCATCCTGTTAAAATGACAGCTGTCATTGTATAGGATCTGTTTGTTTGTTAGGGCTAATACAGAATACTAATTATGCAAACTGCTTGTATTGGAGTCCCTGAACTGATTATACTGATTATAAACAGCAGATCTGACAATAAGGCAAACAAACGCATATGGACACTAATTCAGGCTTTTCTGTACAAACTATTGCAGATGTCATTCAATAGAGTGACACTTTGTGTATTACAAACAAGCAGTTTTGGAGACTGTGTCTGTCCTGCATCTATTAAAAGGCTTCTGAGCAGAAGCCGGGGCCAATATTCAGCTCTTAATCTCTGTCCTCAGACATCTGCATCCACTGTGGAGGGGTGAGGGGAGGGGACGCACCTCGCGGTGCACACGGGCCTCTGCATCCAGATGTGTCCTCTACTTTGAGGATGGGGGCGAGGGGGTTTTTAGGGGAAAAATCTGCAAAGCAAACATCTGCTTCCACTTAGAGTGCAAGATTTGCAGTGCTTTGGGTCCTGGGAGCTTTGTGAAAACAGCATAAGATAAGTCAGCTAAGAGAACGTGTCCGAAAATCCACCCACATCTGTGGAGCGAGGGACTGGCTGGAGCCGTTTGGCGGCTTTCTTTGCGAACCTCCCACTGCGCCTGTGTACAGTGTCCTTACTGCTGCTGAGAGCATGTGTTTTACTCTGCTGCAGTTGAGTACCTTTATAAAAAAACATTAAACCTACAGGAAAGGAACACAAGTTTTCTTTGACAAGCTGACATGTATGACTAAAAAAGGTCTGCTGACTAGCAGCAGCACTCATTTTTCAGTAGAGAACAATTAAAGGAAAATAGTATTAAAAATGTTATTTTTTTATGGTTGTAATGATAATCTTTCTCTCTCTCTCTCTCTCTCTCTTTCTCTCTATATAATATACATAAAATCATACACGTATAGAAAGTCAAACACCATCTGGAGTTTGAAGTAAAAATCGTAACTCCTTAAGCAAGACCAGCTTCGAACTAATGATTTTTTTGTACACTATGGTTCAGAAGTTTGGGGTCAGTACAATTTTTTTAAATACATTTTTAAATAAATTAATCATTTTATTCAGCAATGACACATTCAGTTGATCAAAAGTAACAGTAAAGATATTTGTAATGTTACAGAATGTTACATTTTATTTGAACTTTCTGTTTCTTTTCTTAAAATGTATTCCATTTTCCAGTTTCCACAAAAATATTAAGCAGCACTGTTTTCAATATTGATGATAAACTAAAATAAAATAAAAAAACTGTTTTTGAGCACCAATTCACCAAAAATGAATGATTTTTGAAGGATCATGTGACATTGAAGACTCAAGTAATGGAAGCTGATACATTAATAAAATAATAAAAATAATAAAATTTATTTCAAATAAATTTTTTTGAAATTTCTATTTCTGTTCTTCTATACTTAAAAATGTACTCCAGTTTCCACAAAATATTAAGTAGCATAACTGTTTTCAATATTGATGATAAAAAATTAAATAATAACAAATTAAAAAAAAAAAAAATAATAATAATAATAATAAAAGACCATGTGATGCTGAATACTTGAGTAACGGTTTCTGAAAATTCAGCTTTGGCATCATGGAAGTATATTACATTTTTAAAACATATTCAAATAGAAAAGAGATATAAATTGTAATATTTTACAATATTACTGTTTTTACTGTATTTTTGATCCAATAAATGTAGTCTTGGTGAACTTTTTTCAAAAATCACACAGACCCCAAACTTTTAAAAGTTAGAATAAATTACAGACGAGTACCATGTTTGGAAGCATCCTGTGAAAACCTGCAATTTTGATGTGTCCCATAAACAGAGTTGGAAATTGGCCAACAGTCTCACCTTATTAAATTCTCAATATTACACAACACATGTTTAGGGTCTCTCTCTCTCTCTCTCTCTCGTTCGCTTGCTCTGTTCTACAAAGAATGTGTAATTCAAAAAACCTGCTGTCTTTTTCATTTTCAGTCTTTTATAATGAACTGCCATGTCCATGATGTGGTTATGAAGTGAAGTGGTCTTTTTTAATGGAGTAATGAGATGAGAGAGGCGGCATGACAGGAGCATGAGTGACATTTGGGGAACATATGTAGTTTCACATCATGAAACAAGACCATGTGTGTGAGTTTAAAAGAAAAGGGAAGGGAGAATGGTGCACATGCTGAGTAAAGGTGACGGAAGCCATTTCTGTACCACAAGCGTCACCAAACGACATAGCAGCTCAACGATCCGCATTTCTGTAAAACCATGGGCAGATTTCTACCTCAGGAGACCTCTGACTGTAAGGTAGTACATAATCCTTACCTTTTTCCCAGCTATGTACCCGCCAGCAGCCCCGAAGCTCTTGGTGAAGGTGCCCATCAGAACGTCTATTTCTTTGGGGTCCACCCCAAAATGTTCTATAACCCCTCGACCTGTGGGCCCCACGGCCCCGATGCTGTGGGCCTCGTCGAGGTACAGATAAGCCTTGTACTTCTTCTTTAATGCTATGATCTCTGGCAACCGAACAAGAGAACCTTCCATACTGGAAAAAAAAAATGGACAAAGACATTTCAGTTAAAGGATGTTAGACATGACACCTTCATAATTGTGACATGACACATGTTATGAATATGTAGGAGGTTTTATGCATGTTTATGACAACTGTCATTAAGTGTCATTCACTCAGTTATGTCATTTTTAATGCAAAGATGACATTGTTTGAGATGCCTTTGTTATGACAACTTGACATAAACCAATACATCATAACCTGTCAGTGTCTTTGTCATAACAGCTTGACATTTCCAAGACAATGTTGTACTATATGACAGCAACATAGTTATATACTATATATGTATATGACAGCTTTTGTTCAGAAAAATATGAAAGTGAACCAATCTTTTGTTGTAAGGAAATAAAATGATGAAAATAGAAAAACATTAAGAAATAAAAATGCATTTGCACCTGTTGGGCAATTATTTGTTATCAGGCCAGATAAGAAGGATCAGTCTATTAACTGTTCAAGAGGACTGGATTCCAGTGATTGAAAAAAAAACAAAAACAAATTATTAACACTTAATGACATTTTAATGACAAGTTCAACTTGTACCACTGTAGCTGAGGTCAAGAAAAATATTCATAACTGTGTTATAAAATTATTTGACAGAGTATTAGCAATGACAAATGACAAATTTGACAAATTTGTCATAAAAAACTATAAAAAAGTGGTTAGAAAAATATTAATGACGCAATTATAATGGCCTCATGACAGCCAGTGTCCAAACCAACCACATGACAGTTTAATGTTAACCTACAAAACTAAGTACTTTATTGTTTGATAATTAATCTGCTATGTCATGTTTATTAAGGTTTTATGACAGGTTATATTGTCTTGTTAATGTCAAGTTGTCATGACAAAGACAATGACAGGTTATGATGTATTGGTTTATGTCAAGATGTCATAAAGTCTTGTTAAACAATGTCATCTTTGCATTAAAAATGACATAACTGAGCGAATGACACTTAATGAGTTGTCAAACATGCATAAAACCTCCTTCATATTCATGACGGGTGTCATGTCAGTCTTATGCGCACCCCTTCAAGTAAAGAATTACCATTAAGTACACTTTTTGCATACATTTCAACCTTCATAATTCTTAAATGTTCATATTTAAAATGTAAAATATCTACTAACAACATTTAATGTCTTTCAATATTAAACATGCTGTAAAGGATTTGTTAAACATAAAATGTCTTCAATCTCAGTGGCGGATATAGGCACTGTAAATAGTTTTATGTGGCTACCAAACAGTGGTTGCAAGTTAGTGAATCATTTATAATCTCTATAATCATGCATGAATTTCATATGAAGGTTATGAACCTTCAGTGTTCACTTCAAAGCATGCTATGCAGTAAATGACCTCAGAAATAGGGTTATCTATGCTCACTAGGTTGGAAAGGGTCACACAATCATGACTGCAGACTTTGGCCTCAATAAACTAACAATCAGACAGGCAGTGTTCAAATGGGTGACATCACACATCAGGAAACCTCAAATAAACAAGAGTGATAAAAAAAGGCACAGATAATTTCCATGGTGCCACCAGTTATTAAATCTAATTGCTTTAGCTGTTCTCCAACAATGATAGTAAACATATTTCGTATTGTTTAACTAACTTTCTGCTGCTTTGTAAAGCAACTTGAGCAATACTTTTGTAGGAAAGGTCCTTTACAAATGTAGTTTTTATTAATTTGCTTAATTAGATCCTCTTTCGTTTGATGTAGCTGCTTACCTGAAAGGGAAAGTTCACCCAAAAATATACATTCTGTCATTAATTACTCACCTTCATGTTGTTCCAAACCTGTAAGACCTTCATCTTCGGAACACAAATTAAGTTATTTTTAATGAAATCTGAGAGCTTTCTGACCCTGAATAGGCAGCAATGCAACTGACTATTTTATCGATGTCCTTGCTACCATTCTGGGCTTGGGAATGTTTCAGTTGCATTGCTCTCTGTGTAGGGTCAGAAAGCTCTTGGATTTCATCAAAAATGTTAATTTGCTTTGCCAAGATGAACAAAGGTCTTACAAGTTTGGAATGACATGAGGGTGAGTAATTAATGACAGAATTTTCTTTTCTTGGTGAACTATCTCTTTAAGGCTGGAGTGAAGAGAACTGTAAATATTCACAAACGTTCTGACCTGTAAATGCCCTCGACCATGATGAGGATCTTCTTCCAGGCACGATGGGTACGAGGTTGACCAGAGCAAATCGCCTCCTTGAGCATCTTTTCTAGACTCTGCATGTCTATAACCAAACACAGAACAGGCAAAATATTATTACATTTTTAGGTCTTCCTAAAGCAAAATAGGAAAAATAACACTTATAAAAACAGAGTGGTTGTTCTTCGTTAAACTTGGTTTAACAAAAGCATCTTCAGGAATATATACGGCTGTAATATTACATCACTAAGCTCCTTTACAAATTATAAACATGAGCAAATGAACATGTTTCTAGATGATGCTTCTGTATGTGGCCAACAAGTTTTGTTCTTGGATGTACAGTTGAGGTCAAAAGTTTACATCCCCCTTTCGGAATTATTAAAAATGTTAATTATTTTACCAAAATAAGAGGGATCATATAAAATGCATGTTATTGTTTATTTAGTACTGACCTGAATAAGATATTTCACATAAAAGATGTTTAGTTATTTGCCACAAGAGAAAATAATAGATGAATTTATAAAAATGACCCGGTTCATAATTTACATCCCCTTGATTCTTAATACTGTTGTTACCCTAAATGATCCACAGCCGTGTTTGTTTAGTGACAGGTGCTCTTGACTCCGTTGTTTGTCCTTAACAGTTAAACTGCCTGTCTTTTTTTTTTAGAAAAATCCTCTAGGTCCCACAAATCCTTTGGTTTTCTAGCATTTTTGAAAAGTGTTTGACAACAATGACTGTATGATTTTGAGATCCATCTTTTCACACTGAGGACAACTGAGAGACTCATATGCAACTATTACAGAAGGTTAAAACGCTCACTGATGCTCCAGAAGGAAAAACCATGCATTAAGAGTCGGGGGTGTTAACTTTTGAATAGAATAAAGATGTGTACATTTCTTTTATTTTGTCTAAACATTTATATTTTTTCATTTAGTACTGCCCTTCAGAAGCTACAGAAGACAGTTACATGTTTCACAAAAGACAAAAGTTAAATTTACCCTGATATCTTAAATTCAAAAAGTTTCACCCCCCAGCTCTTAATGCATCATGTTTCCTTCTGGAGCATCAGTGAGCATTTGAACCTTCTGTAATAGTTGCATATGAGTCCCTCAGTTGTCCTCAGTGTAAAAAGATGGATCTCAAAATCATACAGTCATTGCTGGAAAGGGTTCAAATACACAAACATCCTGGA
Source organism: Labeo rohita (assembly GCF_022985175.1). Taxonomy (NCBI): domain Eukaryota; kingdom Metazoa; phylum Chordata; class Actinopteri; order Cypriniformes; family Cyprinidae; genus Labeo; species Labeo rohita. The sequence continues at coordinate 24,558,705 of NC_066881.1, forward strand.
AAACCAAAGAATTTGTGGGACCTGAAGGATTTTTCTGAGGAACAGCAGGCAGTTTAACTGTTCAGGACAAAGAAGATACTTGTGAACAACTATCACTAAACAAAAAAAAAAAAAAAAAAAAAAAAAAAAAAAACACAGCTGTGGATCACTCAGGTTAGAAAACTATTAAAAATCTAGGGGATGTAAACTTTTGACCCATTTGTGGTCTAATTTTGATCTCAACTGTACAGAACAATGATTCTCAACCCTCCTTCTGTAGAGACGCCCCAGCAATGCACATCTCATCAACTCAGAAGAGTCTGCATGAATTGAGAGACCTGAATTGAATGTGTCAGATTACTGAGACACAATCTGGCAGTGTTGTCAGACCTTGCTAGAAAAAGACATGGTCTGTTAAAATAAACCCAAAATAAATGACCTACCTCAAGAAAATAAGCCTAATAAGTTTGTGCATCTATGAGTGTGAGGGTTATGTGGATCAAGGAGAATGGCTTGAATTCAATGATCTGATTCATTATAGCATTAACTGACATAAAACAAACATTAACCAAGGCTAAATTACATTTTACTGCAAAAAACATTTCCAATAATTGCATCCTAGAGGAAGGGCAAGGAAATCCAGAAACAAACGAAATTACAGTGATTAATAGTGATGTTAAAGTAAAACTGAGCTCTAACAGCACACTGAGATATTTGATTATATAAGTCCAAATGTGTGAATGTGTTCTGTAAACAATCCCCAAAACCAACACCTCACCCGGGCAACTAGCCTGAAGTCGCTTACAATAACAGGACACGGCAACACTACAAACTGGCCAACAGATGGCAGAGTTGAACTATAAAATTAACAATTTTGAAAGCCAATGCAGGTTTGATTCTGGCATGTGATCCCATTCCTCCTCTTTTACCCTATTAACTGCCTTCTCTACTGTCTCTATGACTAAAAAGTGACAAAAAGCCCAAAGAAAAGAATGTTCCATATAGTCTCTCATTAAAGTGGCCTCATTTCAAGCAGGTGGACGTATTTAGGCCAGTGAAGGCCAATGTGGACGCGGCCTGCTTTCTCTATTCATGCTGCCCTGAAATACTACACTCACCTAAACGGATCCACCAAAGGTTTCAGGCCAAGAACATCTATACAAAAACAATGACAAGTAAACTGTATGTGGACATAAATGGCAAACTAAGTTTGGCTAGATGTTTGTTTACGTTGTCACTAGTTCATTCAAGATAATGATGACAGTATTTGAAGCTTGGTGACAGACTTTGAGTCAGAATATTTTTGTCTGCAATACAAAAACTCATCCAGTGTGCAGGGAAAATCCACCAACACATTTCTAAATTTGTCTCATTGACATATACAAAACATCAGTGATCATTATTCAAAACAATGACATGCAAAAAATGAAACTACAAACATTTTTTTTTGTTTTTGGTGTGCCATATTTACAGCTACAATCATTCCCCTGTGAAAATAAGTCTTCCAGCAAGTCCTTTTATAATTGATAAACTAAGAAAGCTAAAACAAAGGCCTAAATATTCCCAAACACATTCAGGGCATTTGAACAAATTTAGTCTGTTTGCATTCTAATTTGCTTTTTGAATGAGCAATCATTCAGCAAAATTGAGATAAATCATCCTCAGATCTGCTTTTTGATATCTTTTTTTTAATGCTTTCTTCCATTTCAAGTTCACTGTGAGATTTTCGACCATGCGAAATCTTTGTTAGACAAATAAAAAATTGAAATGGCAGCGCTACCGTTGCGTGGTAGGTATTTGTCAACAAACATGTTCTAACAACCAAAATGTGGTTGATTAAACTTTGATATGCCAACATTTATTCTGGAGGCTTACAGGTATTAACAGAGGGGAACATTTACCGTATTTTACACCTCTTTTTCTGCAAATGCTTGCTAAACAGGTTGGATTATCATGTAATGAACTCTGACTCATTGATGCGTTTTATTTCCTTCAAAGTAAATGTTTATCATTAAACTCATCATATCCAATTATGTTACATCATGTACCCGGATCCTGATTAAATCAGATGTGAGGATATCTCTGTACAGGTTCCAAGTTGATTCACACAGCATTCTTTTTTATTTTCTGAGGAAGCTAAACATGACGTTAGTTTGCACCATAATTAAACATACCTGAACCAGCTAATCAAGTTTGTTTCATAGAATTTAAACAAGGCAGCCAAGTGTAATGAAGTAGGTTTGCCAAACTCCTCTTTCTCTTTAATCAAGACCATTTTCAGGTCAGACAGTGGCACATGGCTCCTGTGGACCCACAATAATCAGAGTACATTCAAGCTTTTGTTGTTCATGCATCATGTATTCTCATCCATCCTCTGGAGAAGGACGCACACTAGTTTTCCCGTAACTACACAAGAATACCATTAACCACTATGGATTCCCTAAAGCACAGCTTTAGATGCTGCAGTCTAATGCTTAAATTTGGTTTGCTAACCACCACAAACTGTGAAGACGATGACCTCAGCATTTGCAAATGCTGTACCTTGAGCAGCTGCGTGGATAGCTGAACACACCGTGACCCGGTGTACATAAATACATAACATTTTGAATATGTACTCACTGTTGTGTTTGAAGACTCGAATGGTTGCCCCCGACAACCTGGCTCCCAGGATGAGGGATGTGTGATTTAGCTCATCGCTCAGAATCAGGCAACCCTGGAAACAGACATTGTTACTGCATGGCTCTGAACAAAGTATGAAGCAGAAATCCATCAATAACATGTGTGGAATAATGTCCATTCAGAATAATCTCAAAATCAAGCATTATTCATATAGCATGCTTTAAAACACAGTTTACAGAAAAAGTCATACTAAATGTCATACTACAATACATGTCGTTCCAAACCTATAAGACCTTTGTTCATCTTTGGAACACAAATTAAGATATTTTTGATGAAATCTGAGCTTTCTGACCCTGCATAGACAGCATGCAACTGACACGTTCAAGGTCCAGAGAGATAGTAATGACATCGAAAAAACAGTGCATTGACATTAGTGGTTCAACTTTAATTTTATAAAGCTATGTGAATACTTTTTGTGTGCAAAGAAAAAAAAAAGAGTGACTTTATTGAACACTCTATTCTTTTCCGTGTCAGTTGTTCCTCTGACAGGGAAGAAAGGAAATTGTTAAATAAAGTTATTTTTTTGTTTTCTTTGCACACACAGAGTATTCTCGTAGCTTCATAAAATTCAAGTTGAACCACTGATGTCTAAGGCTGTGCTCAACTAAAGATTTTTCTGGTCGACTAGTATTAGTCGCATGTTTATTAATAAACCATATAAATCATAATAATGAGCCTTTAATTACTTACATAGCCTAATACATAGCTTGCAACAATAAGGAGGCTGCATTAACGTTTTATTAATGTATTGATAAACTATAGTGTTTTCTTTGTTTTCGGCTTAAGAGATGAAGTCGGCGACTTGACATCTCCGCAGTAGTGATGCGCCTGTATGCATGTTTCATGCGGATTACATAATCTGAGAATATTTGGTTTCTATTTTAATTGATTCATTTAAAGGTAGACATTTCACTCTCCACAGATATTTTTACATGTCTGTCAAAATTTTGCACTTAAGTTCACAGAGACCGAGATACCCAGAAAATGCATCCTGTTTGCTTTATTTTACAAAAGCACAACGTTTCGTTGCTATTCTGAGTTCACACAAATAAATGTATAGTCTTTAAAGAATTCAAAAGATTTCACCTTTCATATGAAAAGCCATATTTTAGGTTGATGAATGATAGGTGAGCGTTTGGATATCCTGCCCAATGTACTATAATACCACATACAGTACCAGCCGCTAACGATCTGTCCATCACGGACTGCATGACTTCACCACTTCCTGTGGATTTTTGATTTTTTTTTTTTTTGTGACAAAGCAACTAATAAAATTTTGGTTGACCAAGCATCTTCTTGTCGACTAATGGTTAGTCAACTATTAGGGGGCAGCCCTACTGATGTCACATGGATTTTATTAATGTCCTTACTACCTTTCTTGGCCTTGAACGTGGTAGTTGCGTTGCTGTCTATGCAGAGTCAAAAAGCTCTTGAATTTCATCAAAAAGTCTTACAGGTTTGAAACGACATGACGGTGAGTAACTAATGACAGAATATTTATTTTTGGGTGAACCGTCCCTTCAACGTTTGGTTCTTCTGATGTGAACTGGATGATGAAGTCTCAATGGCTGCAGAGCTTGGCCTGTTTTAACAATTATTGCTGTCATCTCCACTTCACCTTGAGAGGTCTTGAACTGACACCTCCTCCAGAAGGCACAAGCTATTGGACACCACCGCTTAACCAATTCTCTTGAGGCTGCAAAATCATGAAGACTTTGCTTGAGGAAAAACACCCCCCTGAATGCAGTTCAACCATTTGCGGTTTTCTGGCACCTCAAGACAGTCCCCTAGCCTTCTGGATCTCAACCAGATCCTGAGGTCTTCTAATCTGAGCTGGTTATGACCGACCACATCACTGGGCCCAGCATAAACAAACCCTAAAGAGACAACCTAAATAAACAGTGTCAGTTCTAACTGTGCTTGCTTATCTGATTGAGCATTATTTTTAACAAGGGTTTGTTTAGTGTGCTGGTTCATTGGATTATTCCGTGGTGCATGAAAAACTGTTTATAGTAGCAATTAATATCAGGCGCCTCAGAGATAATAGATTAATACCACACTTGTAAGCTCACTTCAACTGAGTGATTTAAGATGGATGTAAAAAATAAAGAGGCACCAATGAAAATTTAATTATTAAACGCTGACCTTCCCAACTAGGGCTGGAATGTTCATGGAATTGGTGGCGAAACCCATTCCAAACGCCATGGCAGACTCCACTCCCAAGAACTCCGCCACAAGTCGCTCCAGTTTCTCATGGATGCTTAAGTTGCCTATAAAAAGATAAAGAAATGTATTATTAAGCTGATACCTTTATCAAAATGACTTTACAAGAGTCTCCCTGTTGACGTTTGGCTCTTTTTATTACATAAGAAATGGAAGCAGGAAATGTCACCGGTCTGAAGCTGTGTTGCCTACATGAGCGCCACCGCTCAACATGTCAAGAACACACATGCTGACTGCTTTCTTCGAGATGAAAGTGATTTGTGAGAAAAAGTGAGAGAATGAATCCGCTCTTGAGATTGTCAATACCTTGAAGAGGCTTTTGAACAAATACAATCCAAGGCCACTACTCTTCACATCCACAAAAGAAGCCATTCAGGACAGTGAAGAAGAGTTAGAAACATTCTGACAAAAGATCAACAGTAGCCCTCTCTGCTCTCATTTATTTTACCTTGATTTTACTTACTTTACACAGACACTAAAAAAACCTTTGTTAGGAAAATCTATAGCTGAGCTTAATGCTACGAGGACCACAGAAGAAAAGAAAAAAAGCCTCACTACTGTTGACAGAAAGCACAGAAATACACTTTAGGAATTCATTAGACCACAGTCTTTCTCAGTCAGATTAGGTGTTCTAACAGCTTTGGAGAAAATTAGATTTTTCTGCATGTCTGCTTCAGCTTTTCTAGTTTTAAAGGCTCAGACAAGGTCAGCATGAAGGAAACAAATGAGATCTGTCAGAACATTTGAGGTGAAAGGTTATCACTCAGTAGGTGCCTTCGGAGACTAAAGACATAACTGCAGACATATAATACTGCCATAATGTTGGTACATAAATGCCATGAAGTCAAAAACAAACAGAACAACTGATACTCTGAGATAAAATGTGATCCAATGTGCCTTACAGGTTAAACATAGAATGGCTGTAGATATGTGCCATAAATCTTTACATTGTTTTTTTATTATGATTGTAAAATGATTATCTTTTGAAGACTCAAATGAAGGCCCTAAAGTCAGAAGTTATCACCTCCAAACACTACTGTTGAGAAAAAAAATCTGAATTTAGAAGCTGACTCACCTAAAAAATAAATCACCATGATCTTTATGATGACATCGTTAAGACTATATTTCTTTTGCAGAATACAAAAAAAGATATTTTGAAGAATTCTGGTAGCCAAATAGTTAAGTTCCACAGAAGAATGTAAGTCATACAGCTTTGGAACAACATGATGGTGAGTAAATTGAGTAAATGAGGGTGATTTTTGGGTGAACTATTCAAATTAGTTCTGCATCCTATTTGCTGTCTTAATTTAAATTCATTAAAATTCTAGAATTCCAGAAAGTTAATGATAGTACTAATTCAAATCTAAATCATGCACAGTTTCTAAACACACATATATGCCTATATAAGTTAACATATTTAACAAACACAATGTAGTTGTAGCCATGTTAATGTGCATGCTCATCCTTGGTGGTTATGTGGGCATCATTTCCTGATCCCATGATCCACTCTTTCCCATCAAAGCGGTAAAAGACCATAATGCTAAATGTTTAACAGCTTTAAGCAAGAGATTCTGGCTAAAGATATATTTCCCACCGAAAAGACAGCAGTTACAAGTGGATGTACACCCAGTGTTAGTCCGTGAGAAAACGCCTCTCCTTTCACATGATTCCTATAGAGAGCTTTGTACTCTAAAACACCATTGATTACTCCTGACCTCCGATCATTCCCTCTCACAGCAGCAGCTGAAGCGTGATCTGTTTGATTAAACCTGAATCAGGGCCGGGTGGCTACACACTGCACTTCAATGTGCTAACTGAGAAGCTCTCTCTACAGAGGAAACCCATAAGGGTCTTGACTTCTAACCAGGGTATTGTAGTAGTCTAATGAAGTGAGAAATGAAAGCGGACCCATGAAGAGCTCATTCACCTGGGAGTGTATCCACAAGAAAAAACTGCCCATAAAACAGCAAGTTCTCAAAGCATCTTAACCTAATTGAATTTAAATGAATGGGAAGAGCTTTGAAAACTGTAATGATAAGTTAAAGGTACATTTAGGGTTAAATACAAATTAAGTCCAAACAACATCATCTGTGACCACAGATTACCACAGATTGTTTACAGTAATACTTACAGTGAAAGTGAGACAAGTGCCAGGAATAAACATCAAAATACCTACATTTAAATACTAACATACTATTTAACATACTGCACTATAACACAGACCTTCTAAAGGGTTAGTTCACCCAAAAATGAAAGTTCTGTCATTAATTACTCACCCTCATGTCATTCCAAACCTGTAAGACCTTTGTTCTTCTTGGAACACACAAATAAAAAAAGTAAAGTTTCTGCTTATATAATACATGTGTGTGTACTGTGTATATTTATTATGTATATATATAAATACACACACTTGCATGGATATATTTAAGAAAAATATTGTATGTTTATATATTAAATATACTTGTATATATTTTTTAATTTATTTAATATTTATGTATTTAATATTAAATATATGTAAATACATGTAAATATTATCAAAATATATACTGTATGTGTATTTATATACACATAATAAATCTACACACTACACCCACATGCATTTTTATTTTGTATGCGATTAATCGTTTGACAGCACTAAAATTAAGATGAAATCCGAAAGCTTTCTGACCCTCCATAGACAGCAAGGGTCCTATCATGGTCAAGGTACAAAAAACATAGAAAGTAGTCCCAAACCTAAAACTATGATTTACACAACTTTGCAGCTTAAATGGCAGACACATTTTCATATGAAACAATTAACATTGCATTTAAAGCTTCACATTTTTGTTTTTAAGCCATCCATAGACTCCCACTGCAAATACAAATGCTTTTTTAATATCTCCAATAACAAAAACAAATCTCAGACAGAAATCTGGACGTAGCTCAAAGATTCTGGTTTATAAGCCACTTGAGATCCTCTAGAGGAAAACAACTTTTGTCTCATAGGAAACTAGTGTAGTAAACAAAACTTGCCACCCACTGGTTGTACAACGGCTACATAACCATGGTAAAACATTTAGCTCTAGTTACAATAAATGTGACACTTAAATGGCCCATTATGCCGTCAACTTCTCCATACTTGAGTGCCACGTGCTTCTTTATATTAGTGTTTGACAACTGTAGCAATGTTAAACCTATAAAATCTTAACTCTGTACATTTAAATAGTCCAAGGGAACTGAAAACACACACACATTATAATAAAACCTGACGCCACTCCTACAGCAGATATTCTGTAAATGATTGATGCTTTAGTCTTAAAACCTGTTACCAAAAACAAACACAGACCTTATTGATCTTGCAGTGAGAACAAAAATGTGCTGTCAACTGTGACCGCAATGTTATAGTTAAAAACCTATTACCCAAAATCACATGGGTTTTCTGTAAAACAGTAATCTAATGTAACCTCTAAATCTCCAATTAGTAAAGCAAGATACATTTATATATCATGATTTAAGAAAAAAACATTTTATATTTATAAACAAATATGTTATGTTTTATATAATATTTTACATATATTTGCATTTTAAAAAGATAGTAGTTTATATCTATAGCTTTAAACACTGGTGATGTAATGCCTGTGAATAAAATAAAGAATTTTCTTTTTTTTTGTTGTCATTTTTTTTGTTTGAGTTCTACAAAATGATTTTAAAATGCCCATCCCTAATACGCACATACATACACAGGCATCTAATTAGAAACTGCATTTAATAAGGAGTCATGGGGTTAGTTGTTATTGCTCATTTTACACAAGGCCTGGAGAAATATATCCGAAAGTAACGACAACCTCTGAGAGATGTAAAAAAAAATAAATGAATCCCTCAAATGAATAATGAATGATACAAAAAAGACTTTACACACTAATACTCCCATGCCTCATGATCACATGTTCTTTTTGTGCCTCTTTCTGATGTGGTATTTGGCTTGGATTCACCACAGTCACTGCATGGCACCACAGATAAAAGATCTCAGATGACCTACTTCACTACGAAAATGATCTGATATATTGTGAAGCAATCAGATCATTAAGAAGGGTGTGTATTTACTGTGTAATTGTAAGTGTGCATGCGAGAGGAGGAGACAGAAAAGTAATAACTAAGTGAGATAAAACAGTGGGGAAATATTTCCAGCATTACTGTCATGTGTACATGACCTGACTGTGCTCACGTGATGTTTTACGGCCTTGCGGATGTCAGAACAGGTACAGTCTTCAAGCAGCTGAAAAATGTCACAAATGCAACAAACTAGAATAACCAGATCCCAGAACATCCGTCACACCAAAGTACTTACAACTGTGCCTGAACAGGTCTAATCTCTAAGCCACCATCAAGGTTTTTCACACCATTTTACCAATGAATTTCCATAGAAGTTCTTTGTGATTACTTTCATTTTTCAGCATTTTTAGCATGAATAAAGGAAAAATACATATATATTCACTACAGACTTTTCCAAGCCTGGAAATCAGAAACTTGGTTTTCTATCACTGTGGGAACCTTAGCATGAGTGCTTTAAAAAAAAATGACATGCACCCAGATAACCATTTCACCTTTAGCCTTAGTGCAAACAAGCCAGATTTTAACCTAAAATAAACATATTTCAGCATAGAAATTGGAAGATCATTATGGGTCTTTTGACTAATCGCAACACTTGTAATAAACCTGTAGAGAGAGCCATGAAACAATTCAGTCAATCATCAACTTATTCTGCAAATTCAAAAACAGGTTGGGCTTTTAATAAATCATCCAGAAAAAACCTGCCACACTATTTGTGAAGAAGGAATTCTATGAACGCTGCTCAAAGCAGGTCTGATCACAAGTGGAGAAAAAAAGCTTTTGACGACTTAATGATGGCATTAACTAAACCAAAAAAGTTGTTCAACAACCTACTATGTTCTTACACAACAATGTTGGATGCAATGGGTGACCTGTTTCTGTGATTGTAGGTAGGTTTCGATTGTGGTGTAACCACACACATACCTAGTTCCTGTCTTGAGCTGCAGACGCCAACCCCGTAGTCTCTGGTCTCCTCTGCTACGGTTTTCAGGAAGTCAACATTGTTTTCAGCAAAACCCAGATAGTTGTAGGAGCCCATGTTTATGACATTCTCAATGGTTTTCCCTGTTAACCTGTCAGAGAAGTAACACACCAAGCAAGTTGTTGATATTGATTTTTGTTGACTAGCATGTATATAGATCTTTCTTGTTCCAGTCTGTAACTGAAATCAATAGGTATAACATAGGAGAACTATGGGTATTACAAAACAGCAGTTAGTGTGAATAAGTGCGGCCGATAAAAGAAAACAAAGAAAAACATGAATTTACAGCACATTACAGCACAAAATGGGAAAAATGAGCCATTATCATATAACTGGTGCAGTTTATTAAATATTAATCTTCCCCTGATTAATTGATACTTTAATATTAATTCATATACATTACCATTCAAAGGTTTGGGATCAGTTTTTTTCAATGTTCTTGAAATAAGTTTCTTATGCTCATCAAGGCTGCATTTATCTGATCGAAAAACTGTAAAAAGTATTAATATTTGGAATTTTTTTTACAATTGGAAAAAACATGCTTTTTTAATTATATTTTAAAGTGCAATTTATTTCTATATATATATTTGCATATGTATGTATGTGCATAATATACATGGGTATTGTTTTGGTTTTAGTACAACTTCGATTAAAGGTTTTGATCCACTTCAAACGCTGACTACTGTATATATCTCAATGTAGTGCATAATATAAAAGTATGCAAAAAAAGTAAAAGTATAGAAGAGTAAAAGTATAAAAGTGTTAATTTCTTTCTTGGGGAAGAAAAAAATATATAATATTTCTCCCATTACTGTGCTGGGCCAAAAAGTTGGTTGATCAACTTGCCGGTTAAGCTAGTTAAGAAGCCTTGCAACAAACATCCTGCAGGGGTTCGGCATCTAAAACACACCCTGGTCTTTTCAACAGGTTCATGACTATTTGTTTTAATGAAAGAATAGACCTACCTGAAAGACCAGTTGTAATCATCTGAGACCCTTTCCATGATGTCAAAAGCCGGACCGGGTAAACTGCATATAGGCCGGTTCCAGTTATCCCTGACTCTCATGTACAGGTTCCGTTTGTAAAAGTTTTCAAAATCTTGGTAAAGTGGAACAAAGTCCTGTAACACAAGAAACTGGTTACAACATAATGACCATAAGCTCTTTTAATATAACCCAACATTAGTATTTTGTGCTTTCGGCTCCACAATATGCTCTATTCATTAAAAAATAAAGAGGCACTGCTGACCCAAGACACTGTTTGCATGTGGGTAGTTACAACCAGGCGAAGGTTTCAAAACCATCCGCTCTGTGAGTATCAGAGTCCTGAGAGACTCACCCACATCTTTTCCTTAAGTAAACTCTGCCAAAGAACAAGGGAGAGGCTAATCAGACTCCTCATTGTGCTGCCTTTATTAAACTTACTTTGAACCGCTCAGAATCCTAGTTATAGAGACAGTTTGGACAGCAGAAAATAACAAAGGCCCAACAAATTGCCGCCTGACTGTTACAAGTTTTGCATAAGCTTTCAAATGCCACTCATAAGTTTTTCTGGTCACTGAGGAGGTATCTGATCTTTGCCCAGCATTTCAGATCACGCTTTCAAAGCATTCTCTTAAGACGCCAAGAAAGCTTAAACAAAAAACTGCACTCGATTCTCATTGCATTTTTTGTTCTCATTTAACACAAATACACACAGTACACAGTTTAAAGCTTTGCTGGCGTGTGGCTTAAACGGCAATGCTGAAACCCCTGTTAAACAGGAAAAGGGAGATGCTGTGAGATCATTTAAGGACACATGTAAATTGGCTCTTAAATGCCAATAAAGTGTACAGGCCATAGTCAAAGCTGAAGTAAAACCAGTTCTTTTCCGGTACATATATTTATTTTCATCAGATATTAATGGGAAAAGATGGTGATAGATCAGCATTCCTACACCAAAAAGTCTGTTGCACTCACTTATTACTGATTTGTGTTTGTGTACTTTACAAACTAGAGCTATCTTAGAAGATTTATACACTGCCAATTTGGCTGAAGTGATTCTCACTGATCGTGGAAAACATGGCAAGCACAGAGCTGAAATCCACAATGTGTTCACTCATATCACTGTAACAATTTTACCATTTAAGTTTGCTAAAGGTGCAACTCCCTCTGAAAGCTTACCGTTTCATAATCTTGCCAACTAAACTTCAAAAAACTCAATTTATGCCTTTGAATAATCGCATCTGATGTAATGCCACCAGTTTTTAGTTGGAAATGTGCATGAAAGAGGCATCTTTGTGAAGGCGGCATTCTCAGCGGACAGACTGAGAGCAGAAATAATGAACCCACTCTCCTTTGGGGTTTAATTGCGTCTTTAACCTCCCCGGCATCACCTCACACATATCATGGAGATTTTCCGTAGTGAACAGTGTGTAAATTATGTGACAAGAAAGAAAACACTATTGTGTTCGACAATAAATTTGTCTTGACGAATACTCAACTTTTTACAGTTAATATTTCCAAATTTTAAGTATACCACTCTCTAAACACTTGCCATTTAGACACACAGAAAGTTATTCTGATCCAAAAATAATAATAATAATAATAATAATAATAATAATAAAAATAAATAAAAATAAAGTTCCACCAATCCAGTGGAAGGTTTAGGTAAAGCTAAAAGTATATATCTTGTTTTCCCAGTGTGTATGAAAACAAGAACAGGATAAACTGGAACAAACTAACTGTTCTCCACATGACGGTTACCACATTTAAAAAAAATAAAAAATTACATGTTGAACAACCCTACCTTTTGCTCTTCTCTCTCCCGGGCCTGATGGCACTTCTCTAAGCCAACAGCTCTTAAAAAATCCCTAAAATAGCCAAACAGGATGACAATTCCATAACCCATGTATGTTAGGACAGCCACGTACATGGGGGCCTCCTCAAATGAATCTTCACCCCTAACTCGAGGTTGGTGAAAACCGTCTCCCTTGCCATTTTTCTGCACCTAAGATATAATTGACAAAACATTATAATCCAAAAGTTAATATTATTTAAAATTGCATTGCAAATGACATCTCAAGCATACACTTCATAAACCAAATACCTCAATTTACATAATGTAATAATAAACGTAATTCCTAAGTTTGCTTAAGACACATCTTTCATAACCAAATCTTTTTATGACAAACACCATAGTTTGTTTTATAGAAACGACAGTTTAAATTAAGAGAGAGGCCAAACCACTGTTTTGCCTGTGGTTACTAACACAAATTTTACAGTTAAACCATATGGTTACTAATGCAACTCATAAACGTAAACATTTATTTCATTATCAAAATCGCGCATGGGCTTTAAGCATATTTAAGTGATGACTAACGAACTGGTGACTCGTTCTTTAGAAATGACTCATTAAAATGAACCACCTAAACGAACCGATTCGCTGAAATGAATCGGAGCTCAACTCTATACCAAGTTAAATTCATGAACATGTTGTTGAAAAATTACAGCGTTGTCTGTAAAAACTACTTCGAGTCAGCTTTAAGACTCACGCCTTGTCGTTTAAACTTTAATTTTGTAAGCACGTTTAATTTGACGCCTTGAGCAGAAGTGATGCAATTTGGCTTACCTTTTCAGTTCTGTGATATCCATTTTTCATACTGTTGCTTTCTTGTTGTTTCTGTTCAGAATGAGACTTTAGGGTTCCGTTGCATGAATGATGTCCATTTGTTTGTATCATGTTTGCGAAGCGTCAACACAATGAATTGAGATAATGAACTTCTCTTCTCTGTCCCTCAGTTTAGAGAAGTGTGTATGTCCGTTGAAGTATGTTTCCTTGATGTGAGTTCACCATCCTACTTCATGCTCAACTGATCTGATTTGTGTACACACAACTTTGGACCAGGAAGTGTTCACGGACATCAGGGGAACGACGCGACGCGACTGGGCGCTGCCTTTGACAGCTTCGTTGGTGATAATGGAAGAGCTCCAGGCGTGTGAAGTGAAGACACGGTGATACTTTCAAACTTTGCGACAGTCGTTCGGAATCTGCGTCAGAACGTATTTTATAATAAACGAAAAGCAAAACCAAAAGTAAAACTGCTGCAGCCATTAAAACCGAGCTGTCAGTGGTAAAAGAGAACCTGTTGAAAAATGCATGCGGTGCAACATGCCAATGATACAGCATATTATCAAACAGCATGGAAAATTACTTACTTTAGTTAGGTGACATTAACCTTAATTGTAACCGTGTCAATTTTTTTTTTTTTTTTTTTTTTTTTTTTTTTTTATAAGAATAACTAACAAAGGATGGATTATGGCCCAAGCCCCAGTCTGTCTGCCAGGGTCCTCGATCAGTGAGGCCCCTCAGAAAGAGGCACTGCAAATGTTAAATGTTTAGTATGTTATCATTGTTGTTGTAACTGCTGCAATGCATTAAATATGTGATTTTTCATTATAATAACTGTAACATTGTGTCATATTTGTTGAGTCATTTTACTTTTATTACATCTCACTGTTTAAGACTACACTGCCATGCAGAAGTTTGGGATCAGTAAGACTTTTTCCCTTATGCTCATCAAGGCTGCTTTTATTTGATCAAAAATATAGGAAAAAAACAGTAATATTGCAAAATATACGAAGCATCTCTAAAAAACGTATGTACTGTACATGACACATTAATTAAAAGTTTATCCAAAAATTAAGCCATAGCTCTTAAGAGGTCTCTGAAATAATGTGCTTAGATCAATGTAGGCTAACTGTGATAATAAGCAAACTATTAAGAAAAACAGAACTAAAACCTTATTTAGCATTAGGAATGATAATTTATTTCGTAACAAAAACAAGTTATTCAGGTTAGTGTTACTTTAGTAAATGCATGGTAAATTTTTAGAAGGTGCACCAGTGTTATTTTAGTATTATTTAGTATATAGTATATATAATATTAATATTAGTATAATAATATTATATTATATATTATATAATATAATATTAATATATTATGAATTTGATTTTTTTTAAGTTTTACTGATTTTGTGATGTTTACTTTTTTATATTTTATGTTTCTTCAAATTTATTTCATTTTTAGTAAGTTTACTTAAACCTATATTTAGTTAGTTGCCAAGACAACATTCTTCATTAAATTAGAATTATTTTCATTAGCATTAGCTAATGTGGACCACAGACAACATTAGATGTCTGTGGTCTTTCTCCGTTTCTCCCTCTCTCTTTTTCTCAATAGGATATATTAAATTTTTTGTGAAATTCAACTTGTATTTTAACTAAGCACTTTTGTGCCCTATAACATTCTTGTAATTCTTACATTCCATTCTTTGATTTATAACTGAAGTGACACGCTTTTCTTTCTGGTATCCAAGATGAGCTATCTTTGAATCTTTTGCTGCCTTCAGAATATCTACCACTCCAACTGCATTCAGCACAATGTGGGAAGTTTTCACAGAACAAGAAGTCTTTGTGATTACATAAACGATTTCTTCCCCTAGCCTTCTCAATGTGTTTGTGGTCTTGGATGGACCAAAAAAAAAAAAAACACCTGAGTGAGTGAATGGGAGGAACAGATCTATCTAGATGAAAATGAAGAGAGAATGAGAGAGGCAACGTGTGGCACTGGTAGCTGGCAGCAGCCTGCAGCTGTCTGAACCAATGCTGGCCCAAGCGTGGAACTGTCACTGCTAATTAACCACAGCTCCACTCTGTCTTGCTCTCCCTCTCTTTCCATTCTCACTAAACCCTGAACCGTCCCCTCTGTCCACCTCTATCCCTCATTTCTTCACATCCAATAAGCTTCCCAATCCTCTGCCAGATACTTCGTGCTAAGGGAGCTGTGCTAGCCTAGATCTGTCAAGCATCATTAGCTTTATTAATATCAGCACTCATTATTTATCTCATATTTGTATGGCAGGTGTTTCTTTGCAACCTCCCTATAGACCTCTAATGACTTTTCAGTTAGGCTTAAAATGATTGTGCATGAGAGGCCTTGTTGTTTTATTATTTTTGATATTATCTCATTGGGTAACATCCTTTTAAAGGTGGTATTTTTTATTTGTATTATTTTGGCAGCAGACGGTAGGGGAACGCCCCTTTAGCAAGCTAATTTCAAGATGTCTTATTTCAAGTGTTCAAGGAGCGTCCTGCCCCAGTAAAATAAGATGATACCGATAATTATTTTGACATAAAAATGACCATAAACCGACCTGAAACATTTTCTTCGACGATATTTCAATCAAGTCATGTCCCAATCACGGCCCTGTTTTCTGTCGGTTGTTTACAAACACAAATCGCGACGCCCGATTCGAGAATGAATCACTCTTTTGAATCGGTTCTTTTCCGCAATCTCTCTAAACTCTCTGAATCGGTTCGCGATTCACTATGTGAGTTTTTATTAATGAACCTAGTGGAGTGACAAAAATATAATAAATCCTTGTCGGACGAGGCAAATAAACGTACATCAACATGGAAAACATTTTCCCTCACACTCTTTCATCAATCAAGACGCATTTCCTGTTGGTTGTATAATCGAATCAGAACTACCGATGCCCGATTCAAGAACGAACCGTTCTTTTGCGTCAGCTGTTTGAAGTGTTTCTTTGCGTTTCACCCTATTTACCCTAAATAGTATTATAATTTACTAGTATCACATCGAATTTAGGGTGGATAGTATGCGGTAACCATTGCGGTTAGCAAAACTGAATCGTTTTGCGATTTAGCATGTGAGTACGAATTCGTTTGATTCATCTCAATTACGTAATGTAACCTTTGGTGCAGTTACTCACTGGCTTACTGATTTGTCTGGTGCTTTATTTAATGGTTTAATTGTCTGCTTTATGACAGTTTACAGACAAGGAAGAAGATCTGCCAGTACACCTGCATGTGCAACTTGTGACGACTGTATTTTTAGGTAACGACACTTTTTAGCTAGTAGGCCGTACGTGTATGTAATCGTAACGAGATGGAGTAAGGAGTAAGTTACCATGTAAACACCGCGGTAATTGAGATCATGTAGTACCATAGTATGTTTTTTTTTTAAATAATATATTTTAAAGTACCATGGTATTTCTATCAGATACCATCACTGCACCACGTTACTGCCACAGTGTCCTATTTTGAGAGAAACTTTAACTTAGGCTTAATGTACAGTAGGCCTACATAAGTCTTCCAGACATGCTTTTGTAGCATAGTTACCTTGTTTCATCACTGATCATATTTATTACAAATAATAAAAAATTTAATATAATTTTTTAGCATTTCCTTATTTAGTATGCCCTCTTTTATTTGCTTTAATAACAAGAGAGCTGCTTGAACTTCATGTAAAACCTGGCTTGATTTGAAAACTATCCAATAAGCATATCCAACAATGTGTGAATGTCATATTATGTACATAAGAGGTCACATAAACAGTATCATAAATTTGCTTATTATGATTAGTGACTGTATAATAGTGTAGGATCTTAAATACTTCTTCCTTTCATGTCATATTTCACATTGTTTCCCCTCAAATCCTAATACATGCTTCTTATTTTCACATCTACATTAGATACAATGCTTTATATTTATTATGTGGTCTAATACTTTTGAACCACACAGCACTGTAGGTAACTTACAACACAAATTTCCTTTTTTCTCCAGATGCATTTTGATAGAATCTTTCTGATGTTTTAACAAGTATACCCGCTGAGCCACATGTCTGCCCGCTAACCGAACCGGCAGTATTTTTTAAGTAAGGTGACATGTTGAGTAAAGATAAAAGAAGAAGATTATCACTTTTACGCTTCAGGAAACCTTGCTGCTTAGAACTGTCCTGACCTCATTTAACAAGACTACATGTCTGGGTGTGTTTTTGTTTGAGGTAGATTCTTATTTTGCTAATGACTATGCAAATGAAGTTCAGAAGGCAGTACATCTGCACCTAGAATAAAAGATGAAAAAATCTATTCTTAGTGGAAAACAGTGGGAGAGTTAATCCATCATTGCTTTATTTAAACATACAAAGCCTCTTCCTAAAAAGGTTCATAGCAAATGAAGACATGACTTTCTCATTCCTTTTGATCTTGTTTTAAAATGTTTTCTATTCTGTGCAATCGTATTGTGCATCATGCTGTGTTTCCTTCCAGATTTTGTAGCACATTGTTTGTATTCCTTAGTGGTGATGGTACAATGAGATAAAATACCATGGAAAGGTGAGCACACCTGCTCAAAAGAGTTTTTCCTCCACCTAGTGGTCAAATCAAAGAAGTAGGCAAAGAATAAAAGAAAAGTAGTCATGGAAATCAAAGTACATTTTTTAATTAGTAGGATTTGTAATACAGAATTTTTCAAGAGCTGCACTTAATCAGATAATGAAGTGAACATTTCTGATAGTATGCATAAAGAAATTGAATATGTGAATTGAAATGAATGGCATAATGAAATTTTGTTCGTTATCATCGCACCATCCGCTTTATTCGTTGTAGGCAGCGCTTCGTCTCTGTCGTGTCTCTCTCTCTTGATGTTTATGGGTGATGTCCTTGCTGCTCTGTCCTGGGAGGGGCCAGAGTTAATGCAGTGCTATATTTGTGTTGACCCTCAGGGGCCATTAAATCACATAATTTCTTCATCAGCTGGGTCTGACCTGATTTTCTAGACGGCCTCCTCAAGCAATGTGGGGAAAAAATTAAATGGTACGGAAATGTAGATACATTCGTGTAATAGTGCATTTCATTTTTCTTTTTGCCCTGCAGAGAAAGAAAATGCTATAGAACTTTACTTCAACTAGTAATTTGGCAGATAATGGATCTCCTACAGTACACAGTCTTTTTGAAAGACTTTTTTTTTTTATGTCTGTCTGTCTGTCTTTGTGTGTGCTAGCACAGGTTGGATTAAAGGAATTGTTCACTGCAAAATGAAAGGCCATCCAAGATGTAGATGGGTTTGTTTCTTTATTGGAATAGATTTTGAGAAATTTAATATTCTCACTTGCTCACTACTGGATCCTCTGCAATCAATGAGTTCAGTCAGAGTGAAGTTCAGAGAGCTGAGAAAAACATCACAATATTCCACATGACTCCAGTTGATCAATTAACATCTTGTGAGGTGAAAAGCTGCAATTCCATCATTAAATAACCTTAAACTGTTGCTTTAGGCCTAAATACCAGTCCATAATCTATAATAATTAATGCTTCCTCTAATGAAAAATTCCAGAGTCTGTTGCCTTCTCATATCAAATATCAAAATCCACCAACATGCACTACCAGTCAGAAGTTTTTGAACAGTAAGATATTTAATGTTTTTGAAGAAGTGTCTTTTGCTAACCAAACCTTGTGACATTTTGAAATATTTGATCTGTACTATTTAAAATAACTGTTTTATATTTGAATATATTTTAAAAATGTAATTTATTTCTGTGATCAAAGCTACATTTTCACCATCATTATTCCAGTCTTCAGTGTCACATAATCCTTCAGAAATCATTCTAATATGCTGATTTGCTGTTTAAGAAACATTTTTATTATTATTAATATCAATATTTAAAACAGTATTTTTTTTTCAGGATTGATCAGCATTTGTCTGAAATAAAAAGCTTTTGTAAGGAAGAAATTATAGAAATTAATGTTTATGTAGCAAGGATGCTTTAAATTGATCAAAAGTGATGATAAAGAAATTTATAATGAAACAAAAGATTTCTGTTTCAGATAAATACTGAAACCTGAAAAACATTCTACTTAGCTGTTTTCAACATAATAATAATGATAATAAATGTTTTTTTGAGCAGCAAATCAAAATATTAGAATAATTTCTTTTCTTTTTTTTTTTTAAGGGTCATGTGATGGAGTAATGACGCTAATAATTCAGCTTTGAAATCACTGGATTACATTTTAAAATATATTTAAAGCAGTTATTTTAAGTAGTACAAATATTTCAAAATTTTACTGTTATTGCTGTACTTTGGATCAAATAAATGCAGGCTTGGTAAGCATAAGTAACTTCTTTAAAAAACATTAAAAATCTTACTGTTCAAAAACTTTTGACTGATAGTGTATTTGTTTAAAACTTATTTGGACTGTTTTTTGCTTTTAAATAAGGCTTGGTCTGTGCATATTTCTCTCCTGATTCTGTGGTTTGAAGTTAAAAACATCTTGAAAATGTTTTTATTACAAACATGCAACTTTTTACTTCCCAAGATAGTAATTGATAAACTGGAGTTGTGTCGATTACTTGTGGATTATTGTAATGTTTTATACAGCTGTTTGTACTCTCATTCTGACGGCACCCATTCACTGCATAGGATCCATTGGAGAGCAAGTGAGGTAAATGCAAAACTTCTTCAAATCTGTTTCGATGACAAACAAACTCATTTACATCTTGGATGGCCTGAGACTGAGAGTGAGTACTTTTTCAGCAAATTTACATTTTTGGATACAGTTCCTTTAAGTTGTACAATTAACACACATTGCACATTAACGTGACGTAAATAAAATTGCAAGATGTCTATCTTAAAATCTCTTTCTCTTACAACCACAGTTTATTTTCTAAAAGAACATAGTGCTTGAATTTTTCATCCATTTGTGTTTGTGTGGATTTTTTGTCCCATGACAGAAAGTAGCAACATTTGTGATCATTTTATTGGTGACACCATGGTACAGTTCTAAAAAAAACCCCCCCAAAAACAAGCTTTGACTAGATAATTAAAATACGGTGAAATTTAGGTTGCAAGTAAATAGTTATGTTGCACAGGGCGCAATCCCTGAGGTGTTGTGAAGTGTGCGGTAAGGTCACGACTGTTTATCCAACCTTGAATTGGACAGGTGAGCTCCAGGGGGTGGCGGCGGCCACGTAACATTCCTCAGAGCTGTCAGTGCTGGTGAGGGAGGGCCAGTAAAGAAAGCACCCTCTGTCTGTCAGAGAGAGAAAAACAGATGGTAAGAGAAGAGAGAGGTGTTGTAAGCCAGTGGTGGGTCATGACTCAAATTGGGCTATAGGTCTGTTTTGATTGCAGGAACAAAGCAATGGTAAATACAAACAAAAATATTCAACTGATTAAATTGTATATAGTTAGAATGGCAAATAGACTTTATTAAACTTTAATAGACAAATTAAAAAGGAACTGGGAATTTCTGCATAAATTCATCTTTAACCAAGTTAACCAACCTTTACTAGATAATTGGCCTGTTTGAAAGTTTTTTTAAATTTAGTTATTTATTTGTTTATGTTCACTTGAAGTGATAATTAAATGTACTTATTATAATTGAATAACACAATTTCTATAGTGTGCATTGTTGGACACTGAAGCCTTAATTCACTTATTCATATAAAATTGATTGATTATTAAAAAAACCCTTATACTCACTTCTGCTGTAAGTGAAGCTGGATCATGAATGATTCACGCGAACATAGATGGATATGTGTCGATCGGGAGGTGCATTCCCTTCACAAACAAACTTAATCTACTGCATCTTCAGTGGCTCAGATGTCGGGAGTAAATGACGACCCCTATGTTCATTATTACATCCAGCAACACAACACCTCAGTCGCTCATTTGGAGATATTCTTGTCTAACTTACATCCCTGCTCTGGCATCGAAACAAAGAGGACGGACTCTGACAGCTGATCTGAGGTAAAACGCTCATGTCAATCAACTATCGTGGGAGTGGCCTCTGTCGGTGTGACGCCACAAGACAGGCATTTGAGAATAGCTCGATTTGAAAAAGGAAATATTATTTTTACAGATTAATTAAAAACCACTGCATGGATTTTTATCATTATAGGGTAGATTTGTACATGCACTGCCAACACACATTAACGTGTAAACAACATGTAAAAGTGAACTTAGCATCCGATGACCCCTTTTGAGATCCATCTTTTCACACTGAGGACAATTGAGGGGCTCAAACATTCACTGATGCTCCAAAAGGAACCACGATGCATTAAGAGCCGGGGGTGAAAACTTTTGAACAGGATGAAGATTTCCAAATTTTTCATATTTTGTTGAAATATATATGTTTTTTTCCATTTAGTACTGCCCTTTTGGAAGCAGTAGCAAATACTTGCATGTTTACTGGAAGACAAATTAAGTACGATTTATCTTGATCTTCAAATTTCAAAAGTTTTCATCCCCTGGCTCTTAATGCATCGTGTTTCCTTCTGGAGCTTCAGTGAATCTTTGAACCTTTTTTAATAGTTGTGTTTGAGTCCCTCAATTGTCCTCAGTGTGAAAAGATGGATCTCAAAATCATCAGTTCGGATCTCAACATCAATCAGTTTAACTGTTCAGAACAAACAAGGGACTCGGGAACAACCATTACAAAAAAAAAAAAAAAAAAAAAAAAAAAGCATCTAGGTAACAACACACATTATTAAGAACCAAGGGTTCCCAAACTTTTAAAGGGGGTTATTTTAATAATTTCAGCAATTTTTTGTTTTGTTTTGTGGACTATATGTAAACATCTTTTATGTAAAATATCTTACTCAGAACAGTACTAAATAAAAAATAACACTTATCTCACTTATTTAGTTAAAATGATTCACATTTTCTCAGATTCTGCAAGGGGTTCCCAAACTTTCGCATGCCACTGTATTACATTTCGAATTTGATTTTAAGGATATTTTGTATGATTTTTGTACAGTTGTTCATAAAATCTAGGAAGCAAAACCAGTTGAGAACTGCTGTAAGTGATGGTTCAAAGAAGGAACTGAATATAGTGAAGGCAGCTTTCTGTAGTCTTATGATTAGAGTAAGAGAAAGAAAGATGATTAAGGAGAAATTCTGAGGTGCTGAGCAGAATTATATAGAAAATGTGGAACAAATGAAATAACGAGAGTGGAAGTGAATAGAGGGCTTATCGTCTCACAGTTCTTTACATGGTCAGAGGGTCAGAAAAGTCTCTTAGCCAATGTTTCCTTCCCAGCAGCTCTAATTAAGATCTCCAAAGCACATGACTCGATTATGATGAAGCAGGCGTTTATTATTGAGGAGAAAAAAACTGCCTTGACTAATGAAAGTTTCAGGCAATATCCTGAGGCGCTTCCTCTCACCGTTTCTCTCGGTGCCTAGTTTTGTTCTTTCTCTCTCATATCTTTTTGCTCTCTTGCTGTCAATCAGACAGCATCTTCTCCGCCCCTCTCTTCCTTTGCATTGCTGTTTTATCTCCTCCAACCTGCTTCTGCAGCAAGTCAGTCTCCGTTTGACTAAACAGTGAGGAACGTTTGTGTTAAGGCAGCTATGCTTTGATGCTCATGTCTGTTACTGTATAGATAAAAATAGTTAGAAGTTTTCATTCCTTACCCCAGATTATGAAAGCCAGTGAAGCTGTACATAATCAGAATGGCTATGGTTTGCTTCTGTCTGTTTTCCCAATGTAATTTCATTATTTTTAGGGTGTATGGAGAGTTTATGTCTAGAAGACACACTTGCACTACTACCTTACATACAAAACCAATGTATAGATCCCTTCTAAAATGCAAACTGCATTTTGTATGTACAGCTTTAAGTATCTTTATAAATAGTCTGTTTAGAATCCACCATGCTTGAAGTTTGTATTTCTGTATTTCATTAATACATATTGTCAATTTGCTGTTATTGTCTTTATTGGTTAAAGTTTTACCTTTAAGCGACTTATTTTACCGATAAGTCATTTGGTAGTAGAGACACAAAAGGAGAAATTCACAAAAAAGTGTTTTTTTTTGGTTGTTTTTTTTTTATATATTATTTTATATTTAAGGTAAAATAGTATAGGATTTTTTTTGTTGTTGTTGTTTATAGGACATCATTTTTTAGATCTCCAGTACATACAGTAGGGCCCTATGAAATCTGTTTTATTTTTTTATCCAAATTCATTTCTTTTTCTTTTTTTTTCAGTTTTTATTTTTCTGGATTCTGTTTTAATGCTTAAATCTTAAAATATGAATCCAATCAAAAAGCATGTCTAATTATTTGAAATCATGTAACATATACAATTTAACAGCAGTTTAAAAAGTTTTAAATATGTATTTAAAAGTTTAAATATGTATTTTAGAAAATACATTTTTTTAAGGCTCTACAAAATGCTTTTGATATTTTTCTTAAATTCAGTTTTTGTTTTGTTCTTGTTTTCAATTTTACTGTTTTCCATTTAATTTTCTGGATTCCATTTTACTGGTTTCATTTTTTTTTTTTTCTCTAATTAACTCATTTGTAAAATAATAATAATAATAATAATAATAATTTATTATTTTATTTCTTTCTTTTTTTTCCCCAGAAATACTGTTGTGTATTTACATTTTTCTGGTAATTATTCATTTAAAAAAATGATAATAATGTTTTAATAATAATTATACAGTATGTACAGTATGTAAATTCCATTTTAATGACTGGATTGATCACAAATGATTTTTGAAAGATCATGTGACACTAAAGACTGGAATAATTGCTGCTGAAAATTCAGCTTTGCCATTACGGGAATAACTTATATTTTAGATTATACTATATATATATATATATATATATATATATGTATGTATGTATGTATGTATGTGTATATATATATATATAATTTTTTTTGTAATTTATTTTATTTTATTTATTTTTTTATTGTATTTTTTTAAATGCATTCTCGGTGTGCATAAAATTATAGGGCTCCAATATGGACAATAACACATACTTTTTTTACTTTTCAGAAGCATTCCTGTTGTACATATGTACAATGTGTACCAAAGCATAGAAAAATGTATTTATTGACATTGTTCATTGTTCATGTGCCTTTTTATTTTTATTTTGGAGGACACTATTTGCAGTCCTGTCTCACTTTTGGTGTCTTGAGCAAGATAAGACATGAACAAAGGGGAAAACAACCACTGCTTCCTATAAGTGTAAGATGCGATAGACTACTGGAACAACTTTTGTTTAGTGAGAACAGTGTTCAAATCCCAACATAAGGTAGTTATGCAGCAGAGCTACAGCTGAACTTGACTTTTATGTACACCGGACTTGATTTTTCTGCTTTTCTGCTAATCTCTAATTTTGTTGTATCTTGATGTGTTCAACTTTATTGTTCATCACGTCTGACCCGATTTTACCACAGTATATCTGTTCTCCATCAGTATCTGATGTTTTTTTTTTTTTTTTTTTTGGCAGGTTCACTCACACTCCAAATCCTTTTTTTTAATAAAAACAGAAACTATTCATCTTGACTGCCTGCTTGCTTCATGGCCTGTATCACACAACATCTTTGGGGTCTAGTGAGTGATGCTAAACTCTGATGCCCCTTTCTGTAGTCCATCCAAAGCTGCAGCCATCTATAAACTATTGGGATTGGAAGGCTGCCCTTCTCCGGAACAACACTCCTGTGATGGTGCCTGCCATCGGGGTATTGATGCATGGACTCCAGGAAACTCACCTCAATGTCTGGTTGTAATGTATTACTGTTGGCAGGCAGAGTGTACACACGGCTTTCAGGAGATAGATGGCTGTTTGCAGAGGCCAATGGGGCTGTAGACAGGATGGATCAGCGCTTCAGTCTGCCGGGAAGGTGTCTTAAAGAGAGATGGGGAAAATGCAATAGAGAAATAGCAGGCTTAGGTGCTGGACGGTCAGAAGTGGAGTCGTCTGGGGAGAGAAGGGAGATGATTTTGCTGAAATAAGTATATGAAGGTCATGAACAGTGTTGGAAACTAACTTTTCCTTTATAAAGGGATAACATTTGTCCACTCAGACCAGTTTTCAAGGGCATTTTTTGCAATTGAGATGGGAAGATTTTTTAAATGTCTGTGCTCACCAAGACAGCATTTTCTTAAAATCAAAATACAGTAAATACTGTACTCTTTTAATGTTATTAAAATGTTAAATATATGATAAAAGTATATAATAATAGGATAGGACAGATCATAGCTGACAGGAAGCGAAATGGGAGAGGGAGAAGGGGGCGGGATCGGGAAAGGTCCTCGGGCCAGGATTCGAACTCGGGACACCCGTAGCACAATGGAGCTGTATGTTGGTGCGCTGCCCACAAGGCTATTGGTGCCGACCATCTGGCAATTCTAACTTTTTTTTTGTATGAATTCTGTCATACAAAGTCGCAATTCTGACTTTTTTCTCAGAACTGTGAGATGTAAACTTTTGCGAATAATAAGTCATAATTGTGAGATTTATAAAACGGATAACATTTGCCCGTTTAAAACGATTTCAAGGGCTTTTTTTTTTTTGAGACGGTAAGATTTTTTAAAAATGTCTTTTAATGCTCACCAAGACTGCATTTTTAAAATCAAAAATACAGTAAATACGTCTACTCTATTGATGTCATTACAAATTTTAAATATATTATAAAACTACATAAAGTATATATTATTTTATGAAATGTAATTTATTCCTGTGATGACAAAGCTGAATTTTCAGGAACAATTGCGCCAGTCTTCAGTGTCGCATGATGCTTCAGAAATCATTCTAATAAGCATTAATTAATTATTCATTCTAATATGCATCAGGTAATTGTGACTTTTTATCTCACGATTCTGACCTTTTTCTTGCAGTTGCGAGTTTACATCTCGTAATTGTCTTTTTCCTCAGAATTGCATGAACTCGCAATTCAGATTTTTTCTCAAAATTGTGAGATATAAACTCACAATTGCGAGTTATAAGTCAGAATTGTAAAATAAACAGGCAGTTCTGACGTTTTGTGTGATTATGTAAACTTGCAATTATGAGTTATGTCAGAATTCCGTAATATTTACTCGCAGTTGCAAGAAATGAAGTTAGAATTGCGATTTGCACAATTGTGAGTTTATATCTCGCTTTTCTGACTTTTTTTCTCGGGAATTGAGATATAAATTTGCAATTGTGAGTTATAAAGTCACGTTCTGAGAGGAAAAAAGATTGATGTTTTCTCAGAATTGTTTATATGAGAAGAAAAAAGAAGTCAGAATTGAGTCAATTGTGACTTTTTCTCAGAATTCTGACTTTATATCTCACAGTTGTGAGTTTATATCCCACAATTCTGACTTTATAACTCGCAATAGCTACTTTATATCTCACAGTTGTGAGTTTTTTTTAATGTCTTTGCGAGTTATATCTATTTCGATGTGAACTCGCAATTGAAAAAAAGTCAGAATTGTGAGATAAAAAGCGGCAATTATTTTTTATTCAGTAGCAGAATAGGGCTTCCATATAATTGATTATTAATGAGAACAAAATGAAATTCATTAATGGGGAATCTGTTGGCTTTGAAAATGCACATTAATGACAAAGAAAGACATGAAACGGATTCGTTTTTTTGATAACAAATCACCATGAAAAATCAGATAATGTCGTCCCACACCTCATCTTTTCACAAATCTCTTTGGAAGCAAAGATGTTTACTGAAAGCCAAGACTCATTTGCATATCTTGTCATTTATCATCTCAACAAAGAGGTGTCAAAGAATATCACGTCAACCCTTTCTAACAATTTCATCAGCAAAAATAGCCTTCAGAAGTGTCTGTCTTTACCGTGGTGTAATATTGAATCTGAATGTAAGACATCGATGTCTCAGCGGCTCTGTTTCGCCATCATGTTACTCCAACAACTGTGTTTGTGCACTAGTTTAAAAATATAGATCAAAAAAGGCATGGATTAAGCTTTACCTGTGAGACCTGTCCTTGGTGTAGAGGCATATCTGTCTCCAATCCAGAAACACATTCCCTCACTTTTAACTGAACATTTGCATCCAAGCTCCAGTTTCTGTTTTCCCCAAAAAATGTGGTTTCTGTCATAAATATTTTGGGAGCGTTTCACCTGAAGTTAATGGAAATTTAAAACACATGCAGGAATGGCAAGCACAACCACACAGAAACATTTTCTGACCAAGATTAGATTACCGTCACACGTTTAAAAAATTGAACAGCCCATTCTGTTCTTCTGAAACTATCATAAACCCATCATGGGAGTCATCCAACTAGAAAAAGAAAACAATGCAGAGAAGACAGGAAATCTCACAAATGTCAAAAAGATGGACAGAGAAGGCTGAATTCATTGAACATGTCAGCAGGCCAGCAAATGTTCTTTTGATTGTTGCTGTAAAAATCTGGTGTGCAGCTTATTCTTGCCAATTTAGACAGAAAATGTCTGTCTACTTGACATAAACTGACCAGTCACAGGTTGTTTTGGTTTATTTGCTGTTGGGTCATACCACAAAATCGGTGGCTTTTGCATCCCTAAGAAATTATCGAACATAGATTTAATATAACAACAAATAAATGTGCAATTTAAAAACATAACAATACTATGTTACTTTCATTAGTATTACATTAAATTATTATTAAATTAAGTGAATTAAATATTTTAGCATTCATGTTGGTAAGGGTATGGGTTTTGGCCTGTTCTTTTTCAGCAGGGTGTTTAATTTGCAAAATAATATAAAAATGTTTTTGGCAGAAGTTTTTCTATAAAATATAAATCATTTTATTGATGTCCCCTGATTTAATGTCAGCCCTGTTACCCTCATCAAAAAACCCTTGTAAAATAATGTACATTTAATAAATATCATTTCTAGGAGGTTACATCATCTCTCAAACAAGATTCCAACACTTAAAAAACAAAAATGTTTCTCTCACTCCTCTATGTTCTGTTTTTGATGATTTATGAGGCTTGACTGAGGGTGGGCCATCATGCAGTGTCAATCCTGTTATCATTTTTAAAATGTAAATTTAAACAATTAATTCGTACATTTAATATAATCAATATCAGCAAGTAAAATCCTTTTAACATGTACAATATGAGTTTCTGTGAACTTGACTAGCAATTAGCAAATTTGTTTGAAATCGTCAATCCTGTTACTGTCAACCTGTTACTTTTTAGAGTAACAGGTTTTGACGTGTGGGTAACAGGAATGACATTGATTAGGTTTGACCTTGTTTTTAAAGACTGTCTGTGTAAAATTTAAACATTTGACCGGTCATCCTCTGTATACTATTAAGCTAATGCCTATATCATTCAGTGGCATATGAGTTCTAATTAAACGCTAGTAACGCTTGTGTCCGTAACAGGGTTGACAAAATACCAAAACATGAGGTAGAAAAATAAAGTAATAAATTACATAGCCTGAGATGGCACAGTACAATTTCTTGTCATTTTAAGGTGTCTTCATTTCATGGATATTTAAAAAACATTGATTAAACTTATTTTATTTTTCACTTTTCCAAATAGAAAAGGCACTGATTTTGTAGAATGACCCTGTTTTATCCATATGTATGTCACATTCTTAAAAGCTTCTTCCTTTTGTTCCACAGCAATGTGGGTGAGTAAATGATGAGAATTTTTATTTTTGTGTATACTGTCCCTTTAAGATCCATGCATATGATAAATACAAGACTAATCCCATAAACGTATCCAGCTAAGTGGGAGCAGGTGATACACTGAGATTTTCATGGCAGAGATAAGTCATTTGCATTGATTTGGAGCAGTTGGGTCTGAGGTCCTTTGAGAACTGCACAAAGCCTTTTTAACATTAAAGACATGCTTGAATGGTAAATCCATATCTAAGATGCTGCATAGGTTTTTGTGGTTTTCTTCTTTGACAAGGAAAAAATGTATTTTTGTATTTTACCACCCAAGTCTATTCATAGTTCTGATCAATCGCAGTAGTTCATATTTATTCTAGCTTTATCCATGCGGAACAGTGCTGGTCCAAAGAAAGTGCAGGTAGGTGACCCTGACGAGCCAGATCTCATTTAATCTTTGTCCTAGAGTACATCTGGACAAGCAGACTCTCCTTCAGAGCAGTGTTTCATGTGGCGTCAGTTCCGCAGAGACCCGCACAGAACAATCAATGCAGGAAAAGCTCTCAGAACTGAGGGAAGTTAATGGCCCTGCCTTGTTCTGCATCAGATATGATCAATATAACAAATGAGTACAGTTAAGACTTTTCACCGTATCAGACGCTCATAGAAGATAAGCACTTTGTTTAAGCTGTTTAAACATTGATGTGTTTAGTTTTGTGGAGGGTTTGTTTTCGCAAACGGAAATTCTGAATCATTCACCTCAAAATGAAAAAATGTAATTATTTACTCACCGTTGTGTCAATCCACTGATGTTACATCAGGACTCTACAGTACGACCATTTCAGTCGCATTTGCAAGTGAAAAATACTGTGCGCGACTGAAAAAACATTTAGGAGCACCAGTGCGACATATTTGTGTTTATTGATTAGAATGTTCTCCTGAAATTTTGACTGTGCTCCTAAATTTTTCAAGTTAGGAGCACAAGTGCTCCTAAAAAGTAAGTGTAGAGCCCTGCACATGGACTATTTTATTGATGTCCTTACTACCTTTCTGGGCCTTGAACATGGTAGTTTCGTTTCTGGGTCAGAAACCTCTCAGATTTCATCAAAAATATTTTCAAAAATATATTACAGTTTTGGAATGACATTAGGGTGAGTAATTGACAGAATTTTCATTTTTGGCTGTATTAACCCTTTAAATTAAAGATTTATAGTTTTATGTCAAGGAAAGTTAATAGTTTCAGATGGTCAACGTTTTCAAAGAGCAGACAAAGTGCTAAAAGCCCAAGTGCAAAAGCTTGTTCATGTTGCACTATGCGAATTCTCTGGAAAGGCAGCTTGTGATGGATAACAAGGCAGTTCAGACACAGGGGACTGAAGTGGGATCTGTTTGGACAGATCATCAGAGGTGAGATGTGTGGAGAGATGGGTGACGCTTTCAAAGCCTGGGGTTACTGGATTGAGCGACAGGATTGTGTCACCTCCCCCAGCACATAACGAACTGTCGCCTTCTAATTGGCATGTAGTGTCAGAGAAGTTGAGCGTCACCACCATCATTTTCATTTCGAATCAGATGCTCCATCAACACCTTGACGTTGTTTGAAAGGAGAGAAGGTTAGCGCTCCCCTTGACAAGGATGGAAGAGGTTCTGGTGACCTTCAGCACACATTGCCACCTACTTTCTCACCATGTTTTGGGTGGTTATAGTGGTAAAAGCTCTGGGCTGGCAGCCAGAGGGTTCCATTTGTGGTACAATTGTGGTGGTTCATTTTCCTTGTTTGACATTTAAGTTGCCTTAAATTACCAGTCATGTAAAGATTGCTTTAAGTTACTATTTAATAACACTAACAATAAACACTCTGAATTGTAATTGGTAGCAAATCTAAATCTTATTAAAAAAATGTATACTGTACAATAGGCGATATACCGATTCAAATAGCCAACTGGTTTGAATTGCCTACACGATATGATTTTTTTAAAAACCGGCATACCGGCACAAGTGGGTAAGCAATGCACACAGATTGAGATTGACAGAATCCATGTGAAATCCATGTGAACTGCATACACTAATGACTAATGGTTAGAGAGCTATTAATAACTCATAACTAATTATTTAACTGGGCAAATAACCTAATTGTAAAAGGCCGTTAACAGAGACTAGAGATGCTAAAGACCAACGTAAAGAGGAGAAAATACTGTAGTCTTCAGAACATGCGAAATATTGGAAGAAAATCCTAAGTACTGAATTGTGCATTTATATGAATGTATCTCTGAGAGGAACTGACTGTCTTCAGAAAAGTTTAGATGGTTTCTTTTCATCTTACCTCCAAATAATGCATATTAATGTAGTATTTAAAAGCTCAGCGCTGCTTCATTTACAGCAGTAACCAAGGAGACACTGTATCGCTGCTGTTCCATAAGTGCCACCTGCTGTCTGCTGTTTTTTCATGCATGTTTTATGTAGCATAATTTCACAAAGCTAAGGTCAGACCTCATACTATATAACATGTTTGTATAAAACACAGTGATTCTGCAACTGTTTCATGTATTCTGGTTCATATAAAGGCAAAGTCAAAAAAAAAAAAAGGTGATACAGATTTTTGGTCAAACCACCCATCACTACCGTACATTATAATATTGGGATGATTCCATTTATTTGTAGCATTTAAAACAGTGGTTCTCAACTTTTTTGACTCAAAAG
The DNA here is from genome assembly GCF_022985175.1 of Labeo rohita. NCBI lineage: Eukaryota > Metazoa > Chordata > Actinopteri > Cypriniformes > Cyprinidae > Labeo > Labeo rohita. The sequence continues at coordinate 24,590,556 of NC_066881.1, forward strand.
TCCTCACCGTTGTCCAACACAATATTCAAATATTCATATACACTAAGATAGTTTTGTTTTTTCTCCTATATGTATGAAATATGTATATTGAATTAACCACAAATATTGTGGATTCCAATAGTTATTTATCCATATGTATTCCATTTCTTCAATAAAAATAATAGCTGTTTAGGGAAAACAAAAAATATGATTTCACTTTACATCTTATTTTATTTTATTTGCCATTTTATTTAGATTAGACTTAGATTATTTTAAACACAGCAATAATTTATTAAATAAAATAATTTTAATTCATGCACCCCCCCACCCCCACTGGATATTTTATGACGCCCCCTAGTGGCCTCTTGCCCCCAGGTTGAAAATCACTATATAAAAATGATAAATGGTAATGATAAATAGATAAATTCCAGTAGTTATTTTCCATATGTGTTCTTTTTCTTCTTTTTTTTTCGTTTCATTTAGATTAGAATGAGATTGTTTTGAATACAGCAATAATTTATTAATTGAAATAATTTTAAGTCTGGCCCCCCCAGTTGAGAATCGCTACCTGAAAATGATTCATTTTTGTTTTATTTTGAATTTATTTAGATTTGAAAATGGTTTAATGGTATTTTTAGAAAAAAATGTAAAATATTTATTTTTTCGTTTTTTTATTTTTTATTTTTATTTTTTTTCAATTATTATTATAATAGGATAGTGGGATATATAATAGGATTCAAGAATGATCGATTTTATTATTTTATGCCAAAAATTATTTGGACAACTTTAAAGGTGATTTTCTCAATATTTAGATTTTTTTTTTTTTTTTTTTTACCCTCGATTTTCAAATAGTTGTATCTTGACCAAATACTATGCTATCCTAACAAACCATACATCAATGGAAAGGGTATTTATTTAGCTTTCAGATATATGATGTATAAATCAAAAACCCTTATGACTGGTTTAGTGGTCCAGGGTCACATACGGTACCAATATTAATCAGATCAGTTTACACTAAATACAACTTAAACACACCACATGGGTGGAATCAGAAATTCTGAATTATTTTGCTGTATATAATCAGCTACATTAAACTACACTACAAAACATGCTGGAACAAATAGCTTGACAAATGAACCAATGTCACGCTACTGAAAAACGTAGTCATCTACATAAAAGCATCACTGCTTTTATGGTGAAATTTGAAAGTCGTAGAAATAAATTCTACTTACTCACTTGATTCTTTGTTATGCATGCGTTTTAAGCATTTTTAGTAGGAACTGAAATTCAGCTCAGGGACTACTAAGAGCACTGATAACATGAGGCCTGACACAAGTCATAACAGATGAGGTTTTACTACAGCTACTGTGGGGTCTTCTTTGACCTCTATTTGTTTGCTGCAGTACACCGAAACCCCTTGGTGGCCTCCTGTGGGAAATAACCCGGTGAAAATGAACAGAGTGGAGCACGACATTGAATACGCTATGTGATTTAAAAGACCTGCCTGCTGCCTCTGGAAAACAGTCATTTGTGAGCGGTTGCATAACAGACAGGACAAATGAATACGATTTAAAAGCTTTTTAGTGCTGCAGTATAGCTTTATTAGCCTTAACTGCTCTTCACCGCTGCCATGGATATGAGCTACACAGGAAGTACTTGATGCAGCAAATAACAGCTCTCATTTTAAGGTCATTGGTCTTGATGGATGTGGCAGGAAAGCAGAGATTTTTTGTTAGTTGGTTTCACCTATAGCATTTGAAAGTGTGTATGTGCCACAAAGCAAAAAAAAAAAGCCTTCCTTTCCTTTATCATTTTAATGGCTTTATAATGGCCAAATTCAGCACTCATCGGTCGGGATTATTTAAATTCCCGGCTGAATGTCTCTGGAGGTCATTGATGCCCTTGAAACAGTGACTGTTGGGTCCAGTGGCCTAAAGTAAGTGTCTTTGAGAGATTTTCATTTCCATAATACCTAAAGTCAGGAACAATGTAGTAGCTACTTCAGCATGATTACCCGTCCTTATCCAGCAGGTGTGTAATTGGCTGTGGTCATGTGGTGACTCTGGGTTGTTGGTAGGAACACTGTCTTCTATGCTGCTTAGTATAATTGGATCTTTAGCCTTCAGGAAACTTGATGACTAGCCAAGGAAGACAAGGGACATGGTGTTGATGATTTTAAAAAACGAAAAAACAATCTTTCCTGTCCAGTGATGAGAAGATGAAAAAAGGTGTCATGTTTTTACCCATCACATGATCACAGGGTTTAGACAACCCTGTTATTTGTTTATTTATGTATTGGTTCCCAAACCTGAAGCATTTGTTGAAGGTGTTGTGCTTGGTTGTTTTTAAAAACCCAAACATGAAAATTCTGTCATTAATTACTAACCCTCATGTTGTCCAAAACCCGTAAGACCTTCTTTCATCTTCTGAACAGAAATTAAGATATTTTTGATGATTGAGTTTGAACCAATGATGTCATAAGGACTATTTTAACGATGCTTACTATCTTTCTGGGTTTTGAATGTGGTAGTTGTGTTGCTGTCTATCCAGGCTCAGAAAGCTCTCATACTTAAAGGAGATGTCCACTTCCAGAACAAAAATTTACAGATAATGTACTCACTCCCTTGTCATCCAGGATGTTATTGTCTGTCGTTCTTTAGTCGTAAAGAAATTTTGTTTTTTGAGGAATACATTTCAGGATTTTTCTCCATATAATGGACTGATATGGTGCCCCGAGATTGAACTTCCAAAATGCAGTTTAAATGCGGCTTCAAACGATCCCAAATGCAGTTGCAAATGATCCCAGCTGAGAAAGAAGGGTCTTATCTAGCGAAACGATCGGTTATTTTCATAAATATAATACAATTTATATAGTTTTTAATGCCAAACGCTTGTCTTGTCTTGCTCTGCCTGAACTCTGTTTTTGTTCCGGTTCATGACAGGTATGTCGAAAAACTCCCATCTCATGTTCTCCCTCAACTTCAAAATGTCCTATATTGCTCTTTTACCTTTTTTGTTAAGGGTGTTTGATCTTCTTTGCATGTTCACTTTGCAAAGGCTGGGTCGGAACTTCTGCAGTGATGTAGGATGATTTTGAAATGATTTTTGAAGTTGATGGAGAAAATACGATGGGAGTTTTTCGACATACCATAACTGTCTTGAGCCAGAATACACAGAGTTCAGGCAGAGCAAGACAAGACAAGCTTTTGAGATTAAAAAGAATTTAAATTGTATTTTTTTTTTTTTTTTTTAATGAAAATAACCAGTTGTTTCGCTAGATAAGACCCTTCTTCCTCAGCTGGGATCGTTTACAACTGCATTTGGGATCGTTTGAAGCCGCATTTAAACTGCCTTTTAGAAGTTCAAAATCGGGGCACCATATCAGTCCATTATATGGAGAAAAATCCTGAAATGTTTTCTTCAAAAAAACATAATTTCTTTGTGACTGAAGAAAGAAAGACATTAACATCTTGGATGACAAGGGGGTGAGTACATTATCTGTACATTTTTGTTCTGGAAGTGGACTTAATGGATTTAATGGAAAATATCTTAATTTGTGTTCCTAAGATGAGTGAAGGTTTTGTGGGTTTGGAACGACATGAGGGTGAGCAAATAATGACAGAATATAATAACTATAATAACTTTTGACCTTTGGACTTTTAGAAAATAATCTAATACTTTGCTTTTTTTTTTTGTTTTGTTTTGTTAAATCTCTTACTTTTCACTTTTGCTTCCGGTGTTGTTGTTTTTTACTAAAACTATTAAAAATGTTCTAATTCATTGAAATACAGCTGAAATATTAACATTAATAAACCTTAAACAAAAATTTTAAATGTTGCCTTGGCAACTAACTGAAAAAAAAGAGTCATTTTAGCACTTTAACTTAAACATACACTGCTGTTCAAAAGTTTGGGATCAGTAAGATTTTTTATTTTTTTTAAAGAAGTCTCTTATGCTCGTCAAAGTTCCTGATTTATCAAAAATACAGAAAAAGTAACATTATGAAATATTATTGCAATTTAAAACAACAGTTTTCTATTTTAATATACTGTTAAATATAAGTTATTTCTATGATGCAAATTTTCCTCAGCCATTCTATGATGGATTTTCCTCAGCCGTTACTCCAGTTTTCAGTGTAACATGATCCTTCAGAAATCATTCTAATATGATAATTTTTTAATTATAGTTATCTATGTTGGCAACAGTTGTGCTGCCAAACATTTTGTTGGAACCTGTGATTTTTTTTTTTTTTTTTTTTTTTTTTTTTTTTTTTTTCAGGATTCTTTGATGATTAAAAAGCTACGAAGAACAGCATTTACTCAAAATACAAATCTTTTCTAACAATTTAAGTCTTTACTTTAGAATTTAAGTCATTTTTTTAAATCAATTTAACACATCCTTGCTGAATAAAAGTAATCATTTCTTTCAAGCAAAGAAAGAAAGAAAACATTTACTGAACCCAGACCTTGAACGGTAGTGTATTTGGTTACAAAATTTCTGTTTAAAGCTCCTTTTTAATACTTTATTCATTAAAGAATCCTGAAAAAAGTGTCACAGCCTCCAAAAAATAAAAATTAAGCAGCACAACCATTTCCAATATTGATAATAAATTAGCATATTAGAAAGATTTCTTGTCTGCGCTGATAGTCTTGAGGTTAGTTATGGTAGTTCTTGGGAATTCAGTTCTCGAGATTCTTTGTTGATGCTTTCCTGTGATCTCTCGACTGTCCTATCTGTATAATAAAGGAATAATAATAATAAAAAAAGATTTTTGAAGTATCATTGGACACTGAAGACTGAAGTAATAATGCTGAAAATTCAACTTTGCATCACAGGAATAAATTCTATTTTAAAGTATATTAAAATATAAAATAATTGTATATTTCACTATTTTAAATTGCAATAATATTTCACATTATTAATGTTTTTTTCTGTATTTTTAATCAAATAAACGCAGCATTCATGAGCAGAGAAGACTTTTTTTTTTTAACAAACATTAAAAATCAAAATAATAAAATTTAATATTTTAAAATTAATTTAAAATATTAAATAAACCTTAAAATAACCCTGCTGAGTCCTTTGGTTTGTTAAGGCTAAGTTCATAGCTTATTAACTATACTAACTTTTAATAAAAGTTTTTAGGGACTAAATTGATCTAGTGGAAATGATACTGTCAACTTTGCCTGGAAATAAATATATAAATCATTTTCACACTAATATAATGATGATTTCAATAGTTGTTTAGATTAGATTATCATTGTTTTTCCTTAAATATCATTTTAATCCATCTTTTTTTTTTTTTTTTTTTTTTTTTTTTTGTGATGGATTTTTCATAGTTTCAGATGGGCAGTTTGACTCCAAGGGTTGAATCCAAAAAAATTTAATCCATATAGAAGCTACTTGAAACGTAGGCAGAATAAATGAAGGCATTGTTAAAAAAAGAGTTCTAATGTTTTATAAAATGTTAATGTTTTTCTCAACCCCTGGGACATAAAAGTGCACAGTCATGAACTTCACTGTTCTCATTTTATGTATCTGTTCATTCTGAGGCCATACCAAGTGCTCTCCACAGCTTATTTTTTTATTTGATTATATTTTTTTTAAGCTTGATTCCTTTCTGTGGATTTTGTATATGAGGCAACAAACTCTTTATTGAGGGTAAACTGCAAAACAAGCTGTTTAAAAAACATTAAAAGTTTCATATCACGCTGACGGCATGCCTGTAATAGCACTGGCTTGTACCAAGTGAACGTAATAGAATGCGTAAACCACATGCAGAGGCGTAACAATGATAAAGGAGACATCAGCGTCAATGAGTAATTGATAATTGCAGCCATACAGCAGGAGAGAACCGCGAGCAGTCGCGGCAAGCAAACAATCATTCCAGGGGACTGAAAATATATTAAAATTGGATCCTTGACACATATGGGAGATGGAAGCAACCATCCAATTTTCATTTTACCTATAGAAATTGCATTTCGTTCACCTCTGACAGTCTGAGCCCAGTTACTACGTGGCACCCCAATGATTTTTCCTGCTTTATGAAAGCTCGCAGAGGCAGTCGCAGCTGGTGGAAAGCAGAGATTTTATTTGAGAAATAAAGTACACTAGCGCTGCAGTTTATGTGCGATGCGAAAACCATAACCGTCCCGAGTTATCATTCTTCAGTGACCTTTGTGCATTGTTGACATGGAAACGCAGATCATGAATGTTTAATGGGAAAAAGAGACTAATGAGAGACCCGGGATGACACTAACTCAAAGCCGCAGGGTTAAAGGGACAAGCGGCATAATCAACCCTGCCAGCCGAACACAAGGAGAGGGCAGAGAGAGGACGTCACACATGAGCAGAGGTGTTAGTGGCACACACTGATGATGCTTTTGCATATTCACACGCTTACACAGACCACATAATGTTTACCTGCACGCACACTGCTTTGCTGTAGCCAGAGATAAGGCACATCCTGGAGAGAAGTAAATAGTAAACATTCAGGATGAATGTTTCAATCCTCTCAGGCAATATTTTCCTCTCTTAGCTTTGAAGCTTCTAGTCATGAGCTAAATCTCAAAGTCTAACCTTTGCTATGGTGCAGACAAATTATCATCTTTGCAGAGCAGAACAAAGATTGTGGGTAACTTATCAGTGTGCTTTTTTTATTTTCAAGTCTTCTGAAGACATGTGATGCAAGAAACAAACTTAAACTTAAGATGTTTCTCTTTGAATTACTCTGAGTGATCTGGTAACTGCTGCAACTGGACTATGGAGTCAGAACTGGGTCAGTCAGATTTGCAATATGTATAAAAATTGGACTGATACATTATTGTTATTATTATTATTATTATTATTATTATTATTATTTTGACTTATAGGATTAGTTCACTTCCAAATTTACAGATAATTTACTTACCCCATGTTATCCAAGATGTTCATGTCTTTTTTCTTCAGTTGTAAAGAAATAGTTTTTTTGAGGAAAACGTTTAAGTGTGTGTGTGTGTGTGTGTGTATATATATATATATATATATATATATATATATATTAGTCAGAATTATATGGTTCTCTCTGACATTTTTGTCAAGATTGAGTTTTGTGCCTCTTTTTAGAAAGAAAATTTGGTTCTATCTACAGAAGTCTATGGAACTAAAAAACTTTGAAGCTCAATATCTCAAAAGTGCTCAGAATGCAGACAGAACCTTATAATTCTAAGGTGACTCTCTCTCTCTCTCTCTCTCTCTCTGTGTATATATATATATATATATATATATACACATATATATTAGTCATAAGGTTCACATTTTTGAAATTGAGATTTTTACATCATCTGAAAGCTAAATAAATTATCTTTCCATTGAGGCATGGTTTATTAGGATAGGACAATATTTGGCCGAGAGAAAATCTGGAATCTGGAGGGTTTCAAAAAATCTAAATATTCAGAAAATTGCCTTTTAAAGTTGTCCAAATGAAATTAGCAATGCATATTATCAATCAAAAATTAAGTTTTGATATATTTACAGTAGGAAATTCACCAAATATCTTCATGGAACATAATCTTTACTCAATATCCTAATGATTTTTTGTCATAAAAGAAAAATTGATAATATGAAATTTGAAATATTCAAACCTGTTGCAATACAGAAATTGTAAAGTTAAGAAAATTTCAGTTTAAAAAAAATCTTACTGACCCCAAATTTTTTATTTTTATATTTAACATTATTTTTATTTAGTTAATATTATTTGCTTATTTTTAGTTTATATGTATAAAACATATATATATATATATATATATTATAAAATAAATCATAAAAGCTCAAGCTTAAGTAATGTGTTTTTCTTTGAATAAATATGAATAAATTTAATTAAAAAAAACCCCAGCAACACAAAATTGATTATTATAGCAACACATTTGGTTTACTGAAATCATCTGACTGTTGTGAGTTGCGTTTAGTAATTAGGCTATAAGTATGTATTGAAGTGACTCTTTTCTCTCATGAACATGCTGGTTTGTAGAGCAAACAATTTTACTCTTTACTGCACATTGTTATTCTTCTCTTTATTTTCCTATAGCGTCTAATGAACCAGAAGTCTCGCCCATAGGCTTACTTCCGCATTGAAAAATGAGGTTAGATAAAACTGTGTAAATGAGGGAATGTCTCTGAATGTTGCAGAAATGCATCAGTGAGTCTTTTTGGTCACCAATTTTATAGTCCATTCAGTAAGCCATATATAAGCATCTCCAAATGATATTCAGCATAGCCTAATGAAACTTTATAGAGTGCTAGAGGGCTGCTAGATGAACATACAGTTCTGAGGTACCGAGGTTTCGACCTTATATCTTTCTGGAAAGCCTTTTATAGAGGTCAGTGCATCTGCGCTGTAGGCCTCTTAATATGCAATTTCAAATTCTTTACAGGAGGTCAGTGTGGTGGAGAAATATTAAAGGAACATGAAATTTTAAAGAGTGGAAGGATTGCTCAGAGAAAAGCATATCTACATTTCAATGAGGCGATTGTGTTTGTATGCTTTAGAACAGTGAAATTTTGCTACACTTTAGCCTTTAAACGTCATGATTGTTGATAACCAGGTTTAAGGGAGAGTTGGCTTTGATCATGAATATAAACTTGCTTTCTGAGGAGAACATAAGAGATGATATGATACTGCTAGCAAAGACATGCCAAACACTCTCAGTTTGGTTGTTTCCCTGACATATGTGAGGATGTAACGCTTTCTCAGTTAGCCAGCATTCTTCTCCTGTTCCAATGCGATACAGGGAACAAAGGAACATTGGAATGATGTTTTCGGGGCTGAAGAAAAGTTTCCCTTCTGTGTATTTCTCTGACGTTTCTGTCGAGAAGGCGAGGAAAGATAAAACCTTGTTTGCAAAAAAAAAAAAAAAAATCATTCCGCAAGAGCAAGCTGTAATGATTAAGCTCACTGCCAGCTTTAAACATTTGAATAAATCTCCAGCACACTAAACATTTCATTCAGCGAGCTTCATTTACATAACTCAGTCTGCGGACACAGACACGATAACTGTGCTAATTACATCGTAGATCGTCGCTAGTAAAACAACGCATGCGTTAAAATCATACACAAGGATTAATTTTTAATAACTCTGAAAGTTTCGTGTTACTGCATTCGTGATGTGAATAATAGTATTGTAGAGTTAATACCTCACGGATTAGGAATGTCTTTGCTGGCATCCGAAAGACTTAAAAGTAACTTCTTGAGCTGTGTGGAAGATAGCGTAGTTACCCTGCATCTGGAGATTTGTGGAAACTTATAGATAATGCATCAAGGAGACCAATCAAGGTTAGCGCTAACTCATATTTATATTCAAATGTATTTAAATAATACATTTAGGTAGTTTGCTATGCAGGAAGGCTTTAGTGACCTTTGCTCTTTAGCATTTAGCTGAACTGAGGTTGTGAGCTGTTTGAGAGAGCAGACCATGATTTTGTGTGAGCATTATCTACAAAGCTCCAAAATGGACTGTAGGTCACTCCTGACAGTTCAATAGTTGCTGGCTCACAAAAAAAAAACCCTCTCTCATTCTACTGGAATTCTCAAAAGGTTCAGGCCGGAAGTAAAGAAAGTGAAAACGTTGAGAGAAATGGGGGAGCTGGCATTTTTTTTGTTGCTTTGTTGTGCTGCTGACCTTTGGAAATATCACAGATTAGATCTTTAATTATTTATGAAGGGCAGCAGTGTTGGGTTGAGGCAGAAACAGTCTTGTCACACATGATGAGGTTGTGTTGCTGGCGTATTAAGAAGGACAGAATGGATCAGGCTTGAAGGTTGCTCTTAAAGAACACGGAAAAGGATACATTAGGGAGGTGAACGCATTGGGAAAACATGCATGGGTGAAATTGTGCATGTGCTGGCTGTGTTGTTTTAGGGCTTGATTCAACAAAGAAGTGACGCCTGATAAAAGGTCGCATGACCAAAACATTTTATAAATTAAAATTATAGCAGTTATAGCAGTGTGCGGGATTCATAAATTTTAGCTTGCTTCCGTTTTTCCATTAGGGCTTGTTTCACTGAAAGAACTGACCCTTCGCAAAGACTTGCCCCCGCTCCGTTACTGTTGCTAAATCTGACCAGTCATAGCTCTCACACCACACATCATGTTCTCATGCATTGAAAAATACATTGTGGTGCAACATGGAGCAGGTTACTTTAGTTATGAAACAAAGTTTTAGCTTCCAAATGTTGTTTTTTTTTTTTTTTTAAAAAAAAAAAAGAAACTCTAACAATAAATACCATTTTGTGGCTTTTTATTGTGTCATGACAGATCGCTGTAGCACCTCAGTTCAAGCGGCACATGAACCGATTATTTCTTCCTCTTTACAGCATAAAAATAACATGAATGAACGTCAAAATGTATGTTGTTTCAACTGTGGAAAGATATACACCATCAGTATACACCATTTTTAAGCTCAAGTCCATCAGTGTTAATCTACTCTCCTATCTGTTTGTTTGTCACACAAAAAAGGTAGATTCAGCGCTATGATTGGTCAGATCGCCTGTCAATCAAACTCAATGCGAAGGGTCAATTTGCACCAAAAGTGTGCTTAATAACCCTGTATGTTAGGGGTAACGTAATGAGAGAACTTTTATTACTTTTAAATTTACAAGAAAATGTATTTTTCAAAAGAGTAACAAAAGTTACTTCTGTCCTCGTATTGAGAGAAATTGGGAGTGAGGTGCAGAGACTTCACCCTAAGATTAAAATTAGCCCATTGTTTACTTACCCTCCAGGCATCCTAGGTGTATATGACTTCCGTCTTTCAGACAAATGCAATTAGAGTTATATTAAAAATTATCCTGGCACTTCCAAGCTCTATCATGGCAATGGGTGGGTGTTTCTCTTCATCAGTCCAAAACAAGTCCAATACGGTGCATCCATCCATAATAAAATATGCCTCACACGGCACCGGGGGGTCAATAAAGGGTTCCTGTAGCGAATCGATGCGTTTTTGTAAAACGTAATAATCACTTTATCTAGCTTGCGCTAACAGTCATACACAGAAGCAGCTCCGTGCGGATGACGTGAGACATTGGTGTTGCGCATGCGCCAGTGAGTCTCGTGAAAACCGTTTGTTTACAGGAGCAAAGTAAGCAAAGTTTCCTTACTAAAGAAAAAATGGTTTCTTCTTGGTTTATATTAAAATCCTCCGACATTTTTCTCTACAAATCCGTGTTTTGAATTTCTAATTCTTGACCAGTGCTTTGTTTACCTCTCTCCATGGTGCGTTCGCGTTCATCACGTCTGAGCAGCGCATGCGCAGTGCAGACACATGACGCCATCCGTCCGGAGCTGCTTCAGTGTACAACCAGTTGGCGCAAGCTAGATTAAAGTGATTATTATGTTTTAAATATGGATATTTTTCTTACAAAAACGCATCGATTCGCTACAGGAGACCTTTATTCACCCCATGGAACATTATTATGGATGAATGCACTTTATTGGATTTCTTTTAGACTGATGAACAGAAATACCCGCCCGTTGCCATGATAGAGCTCGGAAGTGCCAGGATAATTTTTAATATAGCTCCGACTGCATTTGTCTGAAAGAAGGAAGTCATATACACATAGGATGTTTGGAGGGTAAGTAAACAATGGGATAATTTTCCCTTTACTTTTTTGGGTAAACTAACCCTTTAAGCTGAGGTGTATTAATTTCACTTCTGATGTGAAATGGACTTTACAGTTGGCAAAAACACAACTTTTGGGATTTTTGTTATTAAAAATAAACACGCAAGCCCAGCTCAAGTGACAAAAAGTAACACAAAAGTAACATAATGCATTACTTTTCATAAAAAGTAACTAGAAACACTTGTTTTGCCCATAAGTTTTTATTACAATGCTCTTCTTGATCATTTGATTAATTATGTAAATGTGAAAATATATGCAGTGTAAGTTTACATAATTTCATTCAAATTTTGTCTTGACAAAATTGTCTACATAAAAAATTAATTTACTTGCATTTCAGTTTTTTTTAACTCCTTAAATTAAAGGGGCAGTTCACCTAAAAATGAAAATTCTGTCATTAATGACTCACCCTCATGTCGTTCCAAACCTGTAAGACCTTTGTTCATCTTCGGAACACTAATTAGGATATTTATAATGAAATCCGAGAGATTTTTGACCTTGCATCGACAGCAGTGCAACTACCATGTTTAAGGCAGTGAAAGGGAGTAAGGACATTAATAAAATAGTCCATGTGACATCAGTGCTTTGTAACTTAAACCACTGATGTCACATGGACTATTTTAACAATGTTCATTTAAATTCCAGTTAAATTCTGAATGGTGCACAACCTGGTCAAAACACAGCATAATTTTAGAGCATTTAGCACCTGGTTAAACTAGATTGCAGGTAGTCACCACCTATTTTGATTATGATCAGTTACCAGTGCAATTTGAATGAACATTCACAATTTTATAAATGCATAATAATTTTTGAACTCTTCCTTTTAACTAAACTCAGAATCAACTTGCCCCAAATCATCAGCAACCTAGAATATACACACCACATTAGCAGTGCAGCTAATAATGCATTCACTTTTAGCATCAGACCAAAACAGCTTTGACTATCAACTCGCAAACAAACATGAGAATGAGTGCTGGAGGATTTGATGTCCTCCCTCGAGTGATAACTATTGCGTGTTTGATATGCAAATTTCCTGCGGTATTACAGAACCTCTACGTTTCGTGAGGTAGAATTCACTGGAGGAGAAGTGAACAACTCAATCGGAGTTCTGCGCTGTGTGCTCCTCTGAACGCTGGGGGAAATGAAAGCCGTCATTCAGATTCAGCAAGGGCATCAATGAGAATAGTTTAGCAACTAAGTACAAGCTGTGAGACTCTGAATCTGCCTGATGATGTTACTTTCACGAACATGCCTTTGTATTCCAGATGTAGGAGGTACGGAATGTTCTCCTCCAACACTGGGAGGAATACTCGGTGGCAAAGTCGCTAAACAGTTATTTGTGTTAAAGCTCTGAAATAGAATTATTTTTAATTTGTTATCATCTTTATGCAAAAATACCTTCTTTCTATATTAATTAGAGTCATTTTATTTAGAGACATTTTATCTTATTTAAAAAATAAAAGCTTGCAAAACTTGCATCATTCTATTCAGATCAGGCAATGAATGTAATTTAATTTTAAAGATATGTTTGTGTGCATTTGCTATTGATTTTGGCAGTAGTCATTTATCAAATTATGGAAAAGAATGTTGTAATCGGGCATATATCCAAAACGTATGCCTGAGCGGAGTTTTTGAGTACATTTCCAGCATTTTAAAGAGCTGATTGTCTGAATCTCAGAGGTAATACTCATGGTTGCACATACAAAATCTCACCTTCAGCTTGTGCAGGAATTCATGATAATGGAGAGGATCAAAGACCAGTGTACTAACACCCCGTAGAGACTGACTTAATAAAGCCGTCTGATGACAAGAGGGGAAAAAAAAAGCAAATGGTAGAGTCAGAGACCTGGCATCAACTTAAGTGTCACAGTGGGGCCATATTTGCCTGTACAAGTCCATAACATGGACACAGTGAGGTGGAAAAAGCAAATGATCATTTTATTGTTTTAACAGAACATTAGGAAAAGACAAAGTCTTACAACAGCTGCAAGAAAAAAGATTAAGACTCTTCTTGATCTAAATTACCACTGTAAGGTTAAAATGAATAAGAAATGAATTTGTCATTTTCCTTAAAAAGGTCATTTGACATTTCTATATGCATTTCTAACTATAGTACTTAAAGCATATTTCACGTTTTTTCTTGAAACTGCAGTTGAATTTGCAGTCGAATTTTACAGACTATGGATGAAACCTGCTATCTTGACTCTATTTTTAAAGCGTAAATTTGATATAAAGAGGTCTACATCATATTCACGTGTTCACATAGGTGACATATTATATTACCCAACAATTACAGCATGAAATACTATTTAAACCTGTTACGTTTTAAATAACATTGACCTATTTTATCTCACAATTCTGACTTTTCTCACCAATGCAAATTTATAGTCCATAAAGCAAGTCCAGATTTTTCTTAGCAGAATTGTGAGACATAATCTTGGAATTGTGAGAATAAAGTCAGAATTTTAAAATATAAACTCAAATTTACCTTTTTTATTCTTTTATTCAATGGCCTCTATAGACTGCTACTTGAAACCTGTCATTTTCTGCCAATAGATAGGCAAAAAATGTCATCACTGTTTGCAAACACCGAAATTGGTCTACATTTCCATCGACAGTCTTAAATGGGTCATCGGATGCCCATTTTCCACACGTTAATATGATTCTTTAGGGTCTTAATGAAAAGTCTATAATATACTTTGGTTAAAAATTCTCAATGGTCGTGTAAAACAACACCCTATTTACCTTGCCAAAATCAGCTCTGCAAAAATCATCAAATATTCTGGTCAAGGCTGCTTTAAATGGTAATGAGCTCTGCTCGCCCCGCCCCTCTCTTCTCTCTGTGGAGTGACAAGCCTGTTTACTTTAGCCGCGTTTAGCCGCTAAACTTACTAACTAGCACGTTATTAGGAAAGGCGATCGCAAAGATTCATAAAAAAAACCCCTCATACTCACTTCTGCTGTAAGTGGTGTTGGATCACGAATGATTCACGCGAACATAGACGGATATATGTAGATCGGGAGGCGCATTCCCTTCACAAACAAACGTAATCCACTGCATCTTCAGCAGCTCAGATGTCGGGAGTAACACAACACCTCAATCGCTCAATCTGAGATATTCTTGTCTAACTTACATCCCTGCTCCAGCATCGAAACAATGGAGGTCGGACTGTTACGACTGATCTTAGGTAAGACGCTCATCTGATGACCCCTTTAACAGCTGTAAATATTAATCTTTCTCTGCGGGCATTTTTCGATACATAGGTTGTACTAAAAAGTGCATTGAAACTTTAGCAACTGTAAAGTTTGAAACTATAATGAAAAAGTAGTGTGCTTGATTTTCTGGTTGTTTGATAGTTTGATTGATGTCCATTTCAAAAATGTATTGAAGGGCATTTACACTTGATCTTTTCAGCTAGGTATTCCATCAACATGCATTAAGCTATCAAGCGTAAATACCCCGTTTTTATGTTTCTGTGTATTTGTGTGTGTGTACCTGTCAGAGAGGATGTAAAATTGTGTGAGGAAAGTAAAACATGCATGTTTCTTCTTTTCATGCCAACCCTAATTTCACTAACCCTGAGTACAGCATGCAGAAAAACACCCCAATCTTGTTGCTTGTTCTTTTTTCCCTTTTGTCTTTGTACACTGCATATAAATTGAGAGAGTGTGGGAGAGAGACTTTAGCAGAGGAGATGTCACAAGTCCAGAGGATGTCTAAAATGCAAAATTCGGACACCTTATTATGAAACTGCTCAATGCTCTGCAAGAGGGGTTAGTCCAATGAAGTGACCTTGTCTTCAAACTGTCCTAAGGTTGGCAGGTGCTTTGCATATAACAAGACATTTGGAAAGCTCATATAAAGTGTCCACATACAGTGGGGTGGAAAACTAAACCATATTTTTTAATTATGCAATTATATTGTCAGAAAAAAACTACTTGAGTATAATTTTGAAATGTATTTTTATATATATGATAATACTAAAAAATAATAATAAATAGTCCAGACTGTCCAATGTAGGGTTTTTTTTTTTAACCTCACCCAATAGTAATCAGTCAGTCTGTCTTTTTATTATCCTGTCTGTCTAAAGTACATGTTAAATGTAGTGGAATAAAAATGGTACAGGGTGTGAGCATGTTCACACAATGCGTAATCACTGACATTAGGCCAAATGACATCGAAAGGCATCTTTCTGAGTGAATTTGATTATCATCTCTCTGAAATTGTTCATATTCCAAACTCAATTTGTGCTCTATTCTTTTCACGAATAATAGAAGCCTAATTTTAGCATGGAAATGTTACTTTGGCAATTGCATCATCTCATCTTCAGGGTCATGTTGTTCTTGAAGGTGAAATTAACTGCTTATTGTTATGAGAAAGATCAAGGATGATTTTGGCACCTCTATTTGCATCTGCCATTTTTAAAAGGCTCTCATATTTATTGCAAAATAACGTAGGGCAGCTTCTGTCGGACGTATTTATTAAAATCCGTCCACACGCCATTCCTTTTTGTGATGACATCAGTGTTTACCGTTTTAATCCATATATTTATTTATTTTTCTGCAATACTGCATCTGTGAACTCCATTCTTCTCTCCCTGAGGGACGTTCAAACCGAGGAGGCGCTGAAGAGTCAAAGAGAAAGCCAGATTGAGCTGCTGTAAAACTTCAGTCGTGTCTTTCTAAATGTTGCAGTAAGAAGACTTTACACACCACTCGCTGAGGTTCAGCGAGTTCATGAGCCAAGTGATCCATTTTAAAGACTGCCATTGTCTTTACAGATACACAGTGCCCTTTGAGGCTACTAAATGAGGTTTGGGCTGACAAACTTTACCAGGATCATTATCATTTGGCCACTTTTATTTCTCCACTGATTTTAGAGGAAACATTGTGAGAGGCTTATTATAAGATGAGTGGTCAACACTTTATTTTGTTGGCAAACTCATAAACTCTTAAAACTTTTATATGGCTGAAAGAGGCTGTTTGGGTCTCCGTGGAACCACATGGTTTCACATCAAATGAGCTTTTCCTGTAATATTAAGTTGTTGTCCATCATATAAAGAAGTGTAGATGTGCTATATAAACTGGCTATTTGATTAAAGATATTGCTTAATTTCATTTAATTTTAGATCTGTTGATTTAAAATGAGCCCAACTGGAACGATGCTTTACATTTCCAGTCTCTGGCGTTTCTAGTTAAATTAGCGTATTTTCCGAGCCGATAATTTAACATTAAATCTATGAAAATGGTTTTAAAAAGCACATGGCATCATAGTTTTATCACTTTACAGTGTCTCAAAGTTATGAAATTTGGCACACAGATAGAGAACATTCTCAACATTAAAAATAGCAAGTTTGGAGTCTCTAACTCAAACTCTCTAGCGTCAGCACAAAGTTTCACTCCTGTTTATGCTAATAATGGTCTAGAAGGAAAATTCTGCATCCTGAATCCTTGGCTCATGCAGAGTCAAATAGACACCAAAATTTGAAAAAAGATCTAGTTTTTTGGCTATTTTTAATGGCTTGTAAAACCTAGTTTTTTTTTAATTGTCCTAGCCAGTTTGTTTGATTTTCACCAAAATTGGCATAGACAATCTTTAGACCAGGGGTGCTCAACCCTGGTCCTGGAGATCGACTTTGCTGCAGAGTTCAGCTCCAACCCTGACACCTGAACCAGCTAATTAGGATCTGAAGGAGCACTTGATAATTACAGACAGATGTTTGATTAGGGTTGGAACTAATTAAAAAAATAAATAAATAAAAAGAAAGAAAAAAATCGGATAAGAAAAAAAAAAATCGGATGAAAACAATGCCTTACCATATTGCAACGCACCAAAGCAGTCAAATTCAGTGCAATCAGGAATAACTTAAAGAGGTTGCCAATAGAGGACGACTGATATTGCATTTTACTGATACCGATAACAAGGTTGAACCACACTGGCTGATACCGATTAATCGACCGATAGTTTTTAAAATGGATATTGAACGGAAAATAAATAGTGCTCTACTATTTAAAAAAAAAAAAAGTAGCCTACTGAACCATACTTTGTAAATGAATATTAATATTAATTATATATTGATCATTACAGTTAATGTTAACAAAAGCAACTAAAAATTTCACTAAATGCTGAAATTAACACACTCTAACAAGGAATAATACTTCTATTCTACAGCTTTTATCTATGTTAATGTTACAAATGATGAAGTTTCCTAAAATGCTAATAACTTTTGATTGCATTAGCCTGTTTAAACTGGCTAATATTCCTTGGGTCATGCCAAGAACATAAATACCAATTTTGCCATATTTGGCTGAACTTCCTGTCTGCCATTTTGATGTTGAAAACCTACTTTTTTTGAACTCCTCCTAGACTGTTGGTCCAATTTTTATCAAATTTTACTCAGATCATCGCCAGACTATGCTAGCACAAAGTTATGGATTTCGTGTCAGTAGACAAAACCGTTTTTAAATAGTGCTGCTACAAATTTGAAGCATGATGCCAAAGGCATCTGAGCAAGGCTTTGACATATTGACACCAAACTTTGTGTGTGCGCCATTGTCAAATCACACAGAACACACCACATTGATTTGACAACAGCGCCAACTATTGGTCAAAAGTCAACAAATCATATCAGTAGTGGGTGTATTTATGTTCTTTCAGTTATTTTGACTAAAATAATTTTAAAAGGGTTTTAAATACTCATTGCTACAGTTGGTCTGATGCTCCATGCCATGCTTAGCTCCTCATTTTGTCTTTGTTGTGCCTGGACCCTTAATTGCTGCTTGCAGCTATATTTTTCTTTTCGCCATCATTTATGCAAGGTGAACATCACTGACAGATTTCCTAGTACTCAAAACAAGTACTTTACAGGAATTTCTTTAGCTTTTTGCTGTGACTTTGGCAGTCAACAACAGCATAGCTTAACATTGCTCACTTTTTTATATTCAGTTATATTGAAAAAAAAATTGTTTCATCGAAACTGTTAGTCAATCTATTTACCCCATTTCAACATGGATTTCTATGGAGCGAGAGCACCCAAACGGAATTTAGAATCCATCTATAGTGGCGCTCATCGGTTACTCAGGAAAAAAGGTGACTGAATAGGGTGGAAGTAGGCAAATTGGGCCAGTCAGGGCAATTGTCCCAATTTTACTGAAACCGAAGCAGAACTTCTAGAACAGAACTTTTGCAAAGACTTTGTAATTACACAATCTTTTGAGATGTTTGAAAAACACCTGCAATAAAAATGATCAGCAACGCATCCATACTTCATGGATTATGTTACACCCCCCCCATCTCAAGCCCTAATTATGAGCCGGATTCAAACGGCAGGATGAGCCAGCTGTTCAGATGGTTTTAATTTGCTGATTGGTGAGGCGTGTCTGATGAGCTAAAGCTAAAGCTCATCAAACAAGTGCGGAGTCATCCTTCATCGCAGCCCATCCGCATCCGGCAATAATTTCTTTCTGTAAAAGCTTGTTTTGGAGTTAAACTGGTGACATGCAGTTTTTAGACAACTTACAGAAGCGTTGCAAAGTAGGTCAGACCATTAAAAGATTAGTTCACCCAAAAATGAAATTGCTGTCATTTAGTCACCCTTGTGTCATTTCCAACCCAAATTAGTTTTTTTTTTCTGAATCAAAAAATTAGAAATTTTGAAGTCTTTTTGTCTATGCAATTAAAATGAATTAAAAGTGAGGCTTGTCAAGCTTCAAACAGGATACAGAAACACCATAGAATTGTCATTAAAATAGTTCATATGCCTATATTTCAAGTACTTTTGTATATGTGTTGAAATTTAGATATGTTTTTCACATAAAGCTATAGAATGGCTTCAGTAGATGCAGAATATATATGTATATATGTGTGTGTGTGTGTGTGTGTGTGTGTATATATATATATATATATATAAATATGTGTGTTTGTGTGTGTGTGTGTATGTATGTGTATTAACTATTAAAATAGTTATAGATAATAAAACTTAAAACAAACAATAAAAATTATATTCAAAATTAAGTTGTAAGTATACGTTATTAAAGTAATTATTAGTTAAATTATAAGTAATAACTATCTTTCTTCTTTCTATAGATAGATTTTTTGATTGTTTGATTTACAAAAAATGACATACGCTTGATTTTTAATACTGTGTTGTTACCTGAATGATCCACAGCTGGATTTGTTTTGTTTTGTGATAGTTGTTTTTGAGTCCCTTGTTTGTCCTGAACAGTTAAACTGCCCACGGTTCTTCAGAAAAATCCCTCAGCTCCCACAAATTGTTTTGTTTTTTCAACATTTTTGTGTATTTGAACCCATTCCAACAATGACTGTATGATTTTGAGATCCATCTTTTCACACTGAGGACAACTGAGGGACTCATATGCAACTATTACAGAAGATTCAAATGCTCACTGATGCTCCAGAAGGAAACATGATGCATTAAGAGACTGGGGGTGAAAACTTTTGGAATTCGAAGATCAGGGTAAATTAAACTTATTTTGTCTTCTGGGAACATATCAGTATCTTCTGTAGCTTCTGAAGGGCAGTACTAAATGGAAAATAAAACAACAAAAAAAAACATGACATTTAGCAAAATAAGAAAAATGTACACATCTTTACACCCCTGACTCTTAATGTGACGTTTTTCCTTCTGGATCATCAGTGAGTGTTTGAACCTTTTGTAATAGTTGCAAATAAGTCCCTCAGTTGTCCTCAGTGTGAAAGGATGGATCTCAAAATCATACAGTCATAGTTGTAAAGGGTTCAAATATGCAAAAGATGCTGGAAAACTAAATAATTTGTGGAACCTGAAGGATTTCTTCTGAACAGCAGGCAGTTTAACTGTTGAGGACAAACAAGTGACTCGTGAACAACTATCACTGAACACAACAAAAAAAATACAACAAAAGCTGTGGATCATTCAGGTAACAACACAGTATTAAGAATCAATGTAAATTTTTGATCATTTTTGATCAAATTTTGGTCATTTTTATAAATTCAACTATTTTCTCTTGTGAAATATCTTATTCAGGTCAGTGCTAAATAAAAAATAACATGTATTTTGTATAATCCCTCTTATTTTGGTAAAATAATTAACATTTTGCTTATACTGCAAAGTGTATGTAAACTTTTGACCACAACTGTAAGTAACTAATGAGACAACTTTAATTCTTGAGTGAAGTGCTCCTTTGAGTTTTGGAGGTATTAGTACCAGTATAACCCTGAGAAGTCACCTGCCATTTACATGTTCTGTGACTGGATAATTTCATGTGTTGCTTTATCTATTCAACTCATCTGTATGGGTCAGAACTGATCAGCCTGCACAAGCTGTTTCCCACAGAGCCCATTCAGCATGTCTGACCATTCCAGGACGTGACCTCTTTACCTATGAATGTAGCGAGATGCGTCCTGCAGGGACCTGGAGGAGTCAGTACCGCCTTTGCATCTGGCCAGCAGAATGCATGACATCACAGAAGAGCTGACCTAAAAGGCGAGAACGAGGCCTGCGGGGGAGATCTCAGCTTTAAGAGGGGCAGCTTTCAAAAACCCAGAGAGATAAAAAAGAAGTCTGAAGAAAATTCAGAAAGATATCAGTGTTCAGACCTTGCGCACAGTCGAACACTTCTTTGAGGTCCTCCACAATGGCCGACAAGAATGAAATGTAGAGGAGGCATGTCGAATTAGCCAGGGGCAATCCTTTACGCATGTTCCCTGAGGCACATGCTGCGTTGTAATATCTGGAGGAGGAGGAGGTAGGCGCAGTGCCGGCATAGCAGTGCTGACACTTTAAAGAGTGCAAGCACATCCGCAGTGCACCTCTGTGCCACCTCCACTCTGCATTAGTGTCAGCTTCGTTCCTCTGAGTCCCAGACACACTCCCAAATAGACCAATCATCAAGATCCCAGAGTGAGAGAGGGAAAAGCGTCCTCAGCTATCCTCGTGACCATGGCAGAACCTGCATTTCAGCAATCAGTGAGTCAAAGTTCATACATTACGCCCTTCCTTCCAGTGCATTTAGTCATAAATAGCTGAAAAGGAACTATATATATGTGCTGAAATCATGTTAAAGAAATAGTTCAGCCTATAATGAAAATTCTGACCTTATAACTCCATTAAGCATACACAGATATAACTATGGCTTTTGAAGCAGTGTTCTTTTTTTTTTTTTTTTTTAGTTTTCAAATATCCCTTAAAAAGTCCATATTTTGTCATGTCATATTCATTCATTTTTAT
This sequence comes from Labeo rohita, assembly GCF_022985175.1. NCBI lineage: Eukaryota > Metazoa > Chordata > Actinopteri > Cypriniformes > Cyprinidae > Labeo > Labeo rohita. The sequence continues at coordinate 24,612,414 of NC_066881.1, forward strand.
TCGGTTTTACTTTGACCAAAATTACATCTTATTTTAGACAAATAAAATATTATAGTTGTCCAGAAAATGCTACATTTATTTATTTATTGTATTCATTTATTTTTTGGAAGAAGAAATACATGCTTTTATCCAACAAGGGTGGATAAATATTTTTTCATATATAATATTACCCCCTTCCTTCCAGTGCATTTAGTCATAAATAGCTGAAAAGGAACTCATACATTTTATGACAAATCTGTTCAAAAGTTTGGTGTCTTTATTATTTTATTTTATTTTATTTTATTTTTAATTCATTAATTTTTTTGAGAAGAAGAATTTAATACTTTTATCCAGCAATGGTGGATACATTTTTTTTTTTAATATTTAAAAAAAAAATTTTTAATATAAAATATTTTAAAAAAATTAAATGCAAAACTAAACCACATATTCGTTCATTTTATGACAAATCTGTTCAAATGTTTGGTGTCTTTATTTATTTATTTGTTTTATTTTTTATTAATTTTTGGGGGGAAGAAGAACACTTTTATCCAGCAAGGGTTGATAAATATTTTTTCATATATAATATTATCCCCTTCCTTCCAGTGCATTTAGTCATAAATAGCTGAAAAGGAACTGTATATGTGTGTTTCCAAATATCCCTAAAAAGTCGACATTTTGTTGACATAAAATATTTTTAGTTAACCAGAAAATGCAAAATTAAGCCAAATATTCATACATTTTATGACAAATCTGTTCAAAAGTTTGGTGGCTTTATTCTTTTATTTTATTTTATTTTATTTATTTTATTTTATTTTATTTATTTTATTATTTTATTTTTAATTCATTTATTAATTTTCTTGAGAAGAAGAATTTAATACTTTTATCCAGCAATGGTGGATAAATATTTTTTATATATAATATTTCAAAAAAAAATTAAAATGCAAAATTAAACCAAATATTCATACATTTTATGACAAATCTTCAAATGTTTGGTGTCTTTATTTATTTATTTATTTATTTTATTTTATTTTCATTATTATTATATTATATATATATATATATATGTATATGTAATATTAAAATAAAAATCTCTGTTACAAATGAATGCTGTTTGTTTGAACTTTGTTCATCAACAAATCCTAAAAAAAAATTTCCACAAAATATTAAGCGCTACAACTATTTTCAACATTAATTAAAAAAAAAAAGAGTGTCAAATCAGCGAAAATTCAGCTTTGAATCAAATTACATATAATCACAGGAATAAATTAGATTATATTAAAATAGAAAAGCTGTTTTATTCAATTTTATTTCATTAAAAAGTTATTTTAAATTGTAATAATATTACTGTTTTTGTTGTATTTTTAATTTAATTTAATTTTTTAAATAAATAAAATTGAATTGTTTTTTTTTTTTCTTTTTTTGGATGAGATGAGCATTGTTTTGTTTAGCATCCAGTATAACTATGTAATGAGTTTTTTAAAAATTTGTCCTTTTGTGTTTTTTTGTGAACAAAAAGCAGCATACAGATTTAGAATGACATGATGGTGAGCAAATAATGAGGTTTTTGTGAACTAGCCCAACATATATACTTTCCAAAGTTTTTCCCTTTATATAGCCCTCCAGAAAGGACGAAGAGAAAGTTAATTGTTTTGTGTCCTTAGTCCACGGGAGCTTACTGTTGTTGCTTGCTGTTAATAGAAAGAAGCGAGCCGTAATCCAGTGCGATTCCTCCAGAGGAGCACTTGATTAAGATGTCAGTGAATCAGGTGAGCTCATGGCAGCAGGAAGCAAAGCAGTGCTGCAAATTCTATGCGTCAAAAGAATCCATAACTCTCTTATTTTCTCCTTTTTCTCCCCATTCATACCCCACTTATTTCCCACAATCCTCTCTTGACCCTCGGGATGATACATGGGGTCTCCAAATTGAATTCCCTGCTTCTGTGTTCCTTGTGACTGCGTCTTGATAATTAAGAATTTAATTATAGCTGAAGGGGAAATATCAACAACAAAAAGCCTGATATTTTAAACATGAGATTACTGCCTCTGCAAGGATTCCCAGGCAAATGAAGAGAGAGGTAATCTTAAGGCATGTTCGTCTGCTATGCGAAAACTTTAATGAATTAATTAGGAAAAAACAGCAAACCAGCAGGCCAAAACTTTTCCACAAATCCCTTATGCCTGCCATGAAGGACGCTGTTTGAAGCGAAATCACGGACATCCTCGCTGACTGGGATATTTTGTGGTTTGCTGGGTAAATTGAACAGCTGAGAGCTGCAGAACAGTAAGTTCAGGCCCTTAGCCTTGGGCTCCGGTGCGATTCTCTCTACGCTTAATCTGCACCGTTGCTTCATTTCTGCAGGGAGCCCTCCAGCAAGAATTTGTTGCAAGCAGATGTTTCAAAGCAGAGCAGGTAATGTTCTGGGTACTGCTGAGACAGTTAGCCAGAGCATGAGTAGGCATTTGAAAGATGTTACATGAGATCGGGGATGTTTTTATTTTTTGGATTGTGATTTATTCAAACTGATAAACAAGCACAATGTCTTTATTAAAACAGCACTTAGAGGAATAGTTCATTAGTAGTTCAGTTTACTCACCCTCAGGCCATTCAAGATGTAGATGAGTTTGTTTCTTTATCAGAACAGATTTGGAGAAATTTAGCATTACATCACTTGCTCACCAGCAGATCCACTGCAGCGAATGGGTGCCGTCAGAATGAGCGTTTAAACAGCTAATAATTCGATACTACTTCAGTCGATCAAATGATGTCTTAAAGGAGAAGTCCACTTCCAGAACAACAATTTACAAATAATTTACTTACCCCCTTGTCATCCATGATGTTCGTGTCTTTCTTTCTTCAGTCGTAAAAAAAAATGTCTTTTGAGGAAAAGATTTCTGCATTTTTCTCCATATAATGGACTGATATGGTGCCCCAATTTTGAACTTCCAAAATGCAGTTTAAATGCAGCTTCAAACGATCCCAGCCGAGAAATAAGGGTCTTATCTAGCATAACGATCGGTTAATTTAATAAAAATAATACAATTTATATACTTTTTAATGTCAAACGCTCGTCTCTGCCTGGACTGTTTTTGTTCCGGTTAATGACAGTTAGGGTGTGTCGAAAAACTCCCATCTTATGTTCTTCTTCAACTTTGAAATTGTCCTATATCGCTCTTTTACCTTTTTTGTTAAGGGTGTTTGATCTTTGCATGTTCACTTTGTGTCAGAACTTCTGCAGTGATGTAGGATGATTTTGAAATGATTTTTGAAGTTGACGGGGAAAATACGATCAGAGTTTTTCGACATACCCTAACTGTCTTGAGCCAGAATACGCAGAGTTCAGGGTGAGAAAGGCAAGACGAGCGTTTGAGGTTAAAAAGTATTTAAATTTTTTTTTTAATGAAAATAACCGATCATTTCACCAGATAAGACCCTTATTTCTCGGCTGGGATCGATTACAACCGCATTTGGGATCGTTTAAAGCTGCATTTAAACTGCATTTTGAAAGTTCAAAATTGGGGCACCATATCAGTCCATTATATGGAGAAAAATGCAGAAATGGACTGGAGTTGTGTGGATTACTTATGGATTATTGTAATGATTTTGTCAGTTGTTTGAACTAGTGTTAATTTCGTTAACCAAAAATTATGATGAAAAATATTTGTTGACCAGTTTTTTTTCCCATAAATAAAACGAGGCGATGATGACAAAATGATGAAAGACGAGACTAAAATGTATTTTAAAAAATAAAAACTATACAAAAATCTCTTGCTGGTTGGCTGGTTTTAACTTGTCATCCAGCCTGGTCTTAACTGGTCATAGCTGGTCAGCAGGCTAGTTTTAGAGGGGTTTTGGCCACTTCCCTAGTGATGTAGATCGGTAACAGGCAGAAGATTCGAAAATATAACGACTCGTTAAGGCGATTCAGAATCGACTCTTTCTTTTGAGAGACAATGTCTTTGTTTATCATGCACTTTTTTGATTAACAACTTTGCAGACTGTTTACATTGAAGGATAGCTACATTACAAACTGCAAAAAAGAGATTTTTTTTTCGAAAACCCATATGACCTGCAGATTATCTTTCATAGATTTAATGTCACCTAAGCTGGTTGGCTGGTTTTAACTGGTCATCCAGCCTGGTCTTAGTTGGTCAGCAGGCTGGTTTTAGAGGGGTTTTGGCCACTTCCTTAACTGGTCAGGCTGGTCTTAGCTGGTCAGGCTGGGAGACCAGCTGGAACAACCAGCTAAAACCAGCCTGACCAGCCTAGCCAGGCTGGGAGACCAGCTTAAACCAGCTAAGACCAGCCAACCAGCCTAGGCTGGTTTTAGCTGTTTTGTTATACCAACCCAGCCAAGATTAGTGCTTAATCGACTGGGTTAGTCCTTTTCTGTTTTTTTTTTTTTTTTTTTTCCGTCGTAAATCATATAGACCTACAGAAAGGATAAAAAAAAAAAAAAAAAAATCAAATTATATATATATATATTGTGTTGTGTCCTTAGTCCACAGTAGCTTTCTGTATATAATAATGGAATGAAACGAGCTATTATCCAGAGTAATTACATCAAATTTATGTGCATCAAATGGTCAGAGAAAGCACTGTGACCGCTCTGTAGGTTAAGTGCTGACACTCTAGGTGTTTCATTGTTCAAAATAATTTTGCTCTTTATTTAGGGAAAATTGTTACAACACCAAATGTCTTATTTCCTTTATGTTCACGGGAACCTTTCATGGTGACATGAGCTACAGGCCACTCATGCAGAGCAAACATAAGGGGCCAGGTTGCTAGGATACACATGTACAGTCATAAAACAATCCGCCTCTGTCCAGGCACTTGATGCTACAATCATTTTTCCCCATTGTGGATTGCATGATGTGTCTTCACAGGTTGTGTGAGACTACTGCATGTTACACATTTGGCGATACAGCTCAGCAATGTTTCACCCTTTTTTAAATCGAATTTTATTTAATTAAAGTAGATCACATGCAAAATAATATCCTAGTGCTTCTAATGAGAGTAATGTGGAGTTCGCTGTTCGCTCCCCGCGACTTGTTCCTTGCAGAGGGCCGACCTGCTCTGATTGCCTGATTAATATGTTTTGAAAGCTGTAATTAAGACAGAGGTCGACATGCACATAATTCTATTATTTGATCTACTGAAGCAACAAATTTCAGAGTTGAGTCGCTCTGCTATGAAAGAGGCTTTGAATTTTAAATGGCCATGTTTCAGTGCAGTGGCTTCTTCCTGTCTCTTTTTCATTTTCACGGCATAGTACTTCACTTAGCTATGCATGCATTCATTCTTTTTCAATCTTCTCGTTAGGATTCCCACAGTCGTGGAAAACCAGAAAATATCAGCAATTTTTCAGGAATTTCGACAGCCAGGCTTGAAGAATTCAAACTTGTAAGTCGAATTTTATAGTAAATAAACTATATATTTTTTTCTATTTATGCTCGACTAGCCAGAATATTTTGCCAGCGAGAGATTTATTTGCATGATAGCAAGGGCGTTTTCTTCTGAGGAGACAAGGGAGGCAGTAGAACAAAAATAAATCAATGGAAATATTACAAAATATAAAATATAAAAAGTGTATAAATCACTAGTTTTTCACTCTCACGTCCAAAAATGTCTGAACTTTGATTTTGAAAGCACATGTAGGGGTTGTTTAATGGCAGTCAAGATTATACACTGAAATTGTTATTGCTGTTTTTAATAATAAAATTAGTATTACTGTTTTATATTATACGTTTATTTGCTTTCGAAATAGCAAGTGACTACTTTTTTCCAAATGGTTTCCTACGTTATGCAAGAAGACATATGATGCAGTCACTTTATCGGCTATTGCAATGAGCTGTTTAAACATCTTTTTTTATTTCAATATAAATGTCTCAATCTGTGTAAAGAAAAATGCCCTTCTACCAGCCATTGTGAGAATATGTGGTCAATGTGCTGAATGGTTCTTTCTGATGCAGAGAGTCATTAGGATCTGCTAATATGCAGTGGGATCGGTGGACTGATTGCCTCATCAAATGCAACATTGCCAACTGTTGTTCCGCATGACAGCCAATTGTTTTGATGGAGGTCTGAATCCCACTTGCAAAATTGGAGATCTATTTTGATGGCAATCGGTGCAGGGCTGTAATGGGAGCTGAAGCACGTAAACAGAACTGAGACTTGCTGTCAGGTGCAGCTAGGGAAAAGACATTTACTCCCATCTGAGGCTAGGGGCTGAATTTTAATGCGAAACTCATTGGTTCTGGATCAATTTTGTTTTTACTGCGTATAGAGCTTTAATCTGCTCAGAACGTCTGTTGTTGTATCTGTCATCCATCTGTATTGTCATAACGTTTTACTTTGTTGATCATGTACATGTATTTTTATGTCTGAGAAACTTAGACATTTGGTGTTTTATGATGCATTGAGCATTATTGTTGTGAATTTTTATCACCAAAGTAATTTCAGCTAGTTGGATGATATACATATTAAGATTTTGCTAAAATTGCAAGGATGACTTGTGATAGTCTTGGAAACATCACTTAGATTTGGTTGAAAATTATAAACAAATCAGTAATGTTTTAATCCATATGGCATTGTTTTTCAACAAAAGTGTTTTTATCAATTCAAAAGTTCAATTGTAGATATGTTTTTTTTATTTTATTTTAAATTTAGCACACACACACACACACACACACACACACACACACACGTTTGTTTGTGTGAATTGTGGGGACTTTCCATAGACTTCTATAGTTTTTATACTGACCAAACGATATTGTCTATCCCCTAACCTAACCCAACCCTAACCCTAAACCTAACCCTCACAGAAAACATGTTTGCATTGTTACACTTTCAGATAAACATCATTTACTATTTTTAATCATTTTTTAACATTGTGGGGACCGCAGGCCGGTTTCAGGTTTTACTATCCTTGTGGGGACATTTGGTCCCCACAATGTAGCGAGAACAAGCACACACACACACACACACACACACACACACACAAAATATGACATTTAGTTTTTAGCAACATTATAATGTTATGATAATATAATGTTACAATAACATATAATCTATATTTTAGCACTAAATAAAAATGATGCACACATGTATAACCAGTGTTGGGGTAGCGCATTACAAGTAACCCGAGTTACGTAATCAAATTAGTTTTGACTAGTTAAATAACGCATTGTTTTTTAATTTACAAGAAAATGTAAGCATGATTGCTACTGTAGTGCTAGACTAAATGTGAGGATGCATTTATTTATCTCATTTATCTCCACAAAAATAGATTCAGTATTCCTCACAAAAAAAAAAAAAATTTACAAAAACATATACAATTTGCATTTTCTCATTTTACTTTTTGTGTGAAAGGGCTTTTACATTTGCCAAAACTAGATTTTTTTTGTATTAAAAACAGAAAAGCAAGCCCAGTCCAGTTAAGAAAAAGTAACACATTAAGTAATATAATGCATTACTTTCCATAAAAGTACCTAAGTAGCGCAGTAAGTAACTTTTTGAAGAATTAACGCAATATTGTAATGCATTACTTTTAAAAGTAACTTTCCCTTTAAAAAAAATATTATTAGGGCTGTCACTAACGATTTTTTTGGTAATCCAGTAATCTGTAGATTATTCTGCTGATTAATTGAGTAACTGGATATTGAGAATTTAATAATAATAGATCATTTTTAATAAAAATAATGACTGCACAGGGGGCCAAAGATTGTTTTTACACTTTACTGCATCGTCTAATCCTTGTTTAAAATTGACTAAACAACATTTATTTTAAAAGTCTAACGATACTTAATCATTAATATTTGGCCATTTGTTTACGACAGAAATGCTACAGCCACTGTAATTTCTTGAATATGTTGACATCAAAATGTGTAAAGGTAAGGGTTCAAACTTTTATTTTGAAATCGCGATTAACAGTTAGGAAGTTCAGAAAGATATGACGTGTTCTCCTGTGCTTGCGTAGGTTTATAAATTATTTATATAATATTAGTTATAATAAACCCAAACTCACAGCAATATGCAGAGATGGAGCTTGAGACTCTCCCCACATGTAAATGATAACAGATAACTAAATTGATCGTTTGTGAATTCACAAAAACATTATGATCTATTATGATTTTTAAACGGGTTTAATGGTCTATAAAATGGTCTAATAATGCGTTTCATAGATTTTCAAGTGTGGAATTCACCATTTTCGGTATTTTGCAATGTTTGTTTTTTGTTTTTCTTGACAAAACTTTTCTTGTGTGTGGGCCAGTAAAAATGTTACAAATCTGAACTGCTGGCCAGCAAAAGTCTTTTTCTTGAACCTTGTCCAATTTAATCATTTAAAAGATTTACTGCTAGTGCAGCCTGCTATTACTGTCAAACCTAAGAATCAGGGATGTCATGTACTGTATGTACAGAACCCACATCTTGTAAACCCACCTACCCAAGCACCATTAACTACAAAGGTACAGAGATTGAAACGTGTTCCATCCAGGTCAATTATGAGGCTGAGAGCACCCTGCAGTTACATAACAGCTGAAACAAAGCAGCCTGTCACGTTTTCCTGCCTCGTTTGAGAGAGTTCCTCACACTAATGAGCTCTACAGATGTGTCAAAGCCAGCGGTGGGGAGCGTCATCTCTGTGGTAAATAATGGCCAATTACCCAGCTCAATTAAGCCTGCTCGTTTCTTTTGTCTGTGTTCGGAGGCCACATCTGTACAACCACATTTCGGTTTAGTGGTTCAACACTGGAGCTCTGCTGCTCTGAACCTGGGGAGATAAACATGGGTCATATGTGTATGAACTGAAAGAGGACATAACAGAGAGCGACTGACAGATAAAAAGAAGGGGGGAAAAACAGACAAACTTTATGCCGGCTTGTATTCTCATCCCAGGTGTGCAAGAAAATAGAGCAGCCTGCTGAAAAATAGGTCACTATATTTTTTTTCTCTTGTGCTGATACTAGTCTATTATAAGTGTTTTTATGGACATAGAACAGACCCAGTATTTGTAAAATCACAATCAAGGCACATTTGAAGCGCACAATAAGAACTATTAATTAACTGACTGTTCGAATGATATAAAACAATCAACTTGAAATCGATCAAATCTTTAGGTGTATTTAATTGGACATTCCCGTTTGCCAAACATTTGACAAAACATTGCACTTTCAGTCATTTTTCTGTATTTAGAGCTGCTATATAGTTCAAACTCCAAGCGTCTATGGTGTATCTCTTGCAGACTGCTGAGAGTGATGCTTTTGATAAAGGTGCCATATACTTACTCCCAGAGGATTTGATCCTTGGTTAAATTGAGCTGCACCAGATATCTGCAGAAGACTGCCTGTATTTCTATTTCATCCAGAAGTGGAACAAGAAAATAGACCCATATGACTTAAATATGCTTTTTTCATTCTCAGAATGGCTCATGTAATGTTTATGTGTTTGCGCCTCACGCCTTATTCATTTAACAGTGCAGTCTAATTGAGCATAAATGTCATGCTCCCTGAAATATATTAAATCCATTAGAATTAGTGGTCAGCCGATAAACAATTTTTTTCATATATATATATATATGTATACACACACACACACACACACACACATATATGTTCAGTTTACATGTTTTTCTTACTATTATTCTTAATTTCATACATGGGAAACATATGCCAATGGCACAATAAAATTATAACCAATATAATAAACTGATTGTGCAGACCAAACTGCAAGTCATAGAGACTTGAAACTTGGGGGGGATGGTTGTACTCACACCGCCTACAACATGACCAAGTCTCACCCCAAATGTTCTGACAGGGGCACTACAGCAATCGAAAGTACGAAATCGCTCATAACTACTAAACCGTCAGTCGCAGGGTCAGGTGTCTTATGTCGTTGGAATCCTTGGCTCATGCTGGACAAAATGTATGTTTTTTGAGGTATAATGCATTTTTTGCAAAACCTACTTTTGCAAACTAGTCCTAGGTTTTTCACCCAATTGGAACCAAACTAGTGCAGAAAGATTCTCTGGAAAGTGAATATCAATAATTATCAAAAAAAAAGTTTCAAAACTTTCAACTCACCGTGGCAAAGGGACGCCAAAACTTTCGAAGGGGGCAGGGCCACCTTTAGTAAAATGCCTAGAACCCCTAAACGGAATGAGATATCTTTGCCAAACTCGGCACACTTATGTAAGAGCTCAAGCTGAGGTCACAGGAAAAAATCACGGAGATTATCCTCTTGGTGGCGCTATAAGAGGGAAAAACATAGGTGGACGTAAACGATTGTACATTGCACGGTTTTCCGCACATACAGCAATGTTCATAGCGTATGATAGACCTCCTCGTTCTGAACAACTTTGTCTCTAGAACTGCTGCTGTCAATCAAACCGTTTTTTAAATGATTGAGAAAATGTGAAAAACCTACTTTTGCAAATTAGTCCTAGGTTTTTCGCTCAGTCTGGGAAAGGGGCCTGTCCAAATACCCCCAAAAGCCTATAAAACCTAAACGACAATTCAAAACTTTGAGAAAGATAGGATCAAAACCTGCAGAGCACATGTGACAGCTGATTCTAAACAAGCATGCAAAGTTTTAGGGAGATCAGACCAGATCTGGTGCTATAATCAGTCAATAAATGTTATAAAAACATCATATTTTTATGGTAAATCACCTGGATTTGACAAAAATGCTTTTTTTAATAATTGATTTAGGTAGTTACAGGCTTGCTAAATAATATGTGATGTCTTTTTCCTTATGTGCTTAAATACCTAAAGTGCTTGAACCTGGTAATTGCTGCTGGCAGCTATATTTAGATTTTATTTATTCAAGGTTAGACTGAATGTCAGTCAACCACTAATTACAATCATTTTTTAAAGGTATAGTTCACCCAAAAATGAAATTTCTGTCATTAATTTCTCATCCTCATGTTGTTCCAAACATGAACGACCTTTGTTCATCTTAGGAACACAGATTAAGATATTTTTGATAAAATCCGAGAACTTTCTAACCCTGTATAGACAGCAACAGTACTTCCACATGCCAGAAAGGTAGTGAATATGTGTGAATTTGTGTCAAAGACTAACATGGAAGAGAAGATCGTTATTTTGTTTTCTTTGCGTACAAAAAATATTCTTGTAGCTTCAACAAAAGGTTGAACCACTGATGTCACATGGACTATTTTATTGATGTCCTTTCTGCATTCTGGGCCTTAAAAATGTCAGTTTGCTTTGCTGTCTATGTAGGATTAGAAAGCTCTCGGAATTCATCAAAAATATCTTAATTTGTGTTCCGAAGATGAACGTTCTTACAGGTTTGGAATGACATGAAGTAATTAATTACACAATTTTCATTTTTAGGTGAACTATGCCTTTAATTAATTGTAGATTATTTCAATTATAAAATTGACATTTTGTGTCGTCGTTGTATAAACAACATAGTGAGGTTATTTTGCTGTCCGTATAAGAATATTATGACCCCATGTGATTTACTACTTGTGCTGCTAGATGAAGAGACCAACCCTCTTGTCAGCTTCTGACTGATTGCCTGCAGTCCTGCTGCATAAGATGGAGACACATCATGTGACTATCAGCACACAGGTTGAGGGTGTGTTTTATGTGTGTGCCTGCAGCCCATTAGACATATGTCATAACGCATTCATACACACATGTTAGGGCTGTTAAGGAAATGTTATGAAAGCAGGATATTTTATGACTGTAATGCATATTAATGTATACATTACACCTGGCCACCACCTATTTTCACAGCTGGTTCTATATGCAATAAACATGATGAAGTTGGATTATTCCACAAGATTAATAATAAAAATGATACCCTGCACATAAAGTAGATTTATTTTGTTCAAAATGAACTGTCAGCTGTAGGAAACTAGTTTTGCTGGACAAAATTATTTAATAAAAATATTTTTAGAAATGTTAGTACAGTTCACAAAATCAGTCTGATTCTTTCACAAAATAATCGTACTGTTTGAACTGATGGAATACATTATTAGTGAAAAAAAAAACTTTAATCTCACTAAGTGTACTAATGGCATAGAAAACTGACCAACAAATTGTAATTCATAAGTTTTTACATTTGTGTTCTGTAAAAGAAAATCATATGGCTTTGGTACGTGAATGGTTTATTTTGAGTGAACTATTTCTTTTACAATGGCCTAAATGCGAAAATCAAATTACGCTCTTTATTTTTCTTCCACGGCATCTCCATAAAGAGATCACCCAAAAATGAAAGTCCTGTCATTAATTACTCACCCTCATGTCTTTCCAAACCCATTTTTGAGGAAATCTGAGAGCTTACGCATCAGCAGCACCACACACATATATATCAAATTCGAAAATAAATTGAATAAAAGTGTTATTTTTGTTTTCTTTGCGCACAAAAAGTATTCTCGTAGCTTCATAAAATTAGGGTTCAACCACTAATGTCATTGACAGTTGCGTTGCTGTTTATACAGGGTCAGTACGCTCTCAGATTTCAACAAAAATGTCTTAATTTGTGTTCTGAAGATAAACGAAGATGATACATATTTGTAACGACATGAGGGTGAGTAATTAATGACACAATTTTCATTTTTGGGTGAATTATTCTTTTGAACTCTTCCATGCCACATGCCGCTTAAAACTATCATCATTATTCTATAGTAAAATGAGAAATAAATGCTTAACTGATCAGCCTGTGCGCTCTGATGCATATATATATATATATATATATATATATAATCTGGAGCACTGTCAGTTTTTACTGAAGCAGAAATGTGTATATATATCTGCTATAACCTTAGTAGGATTTTATGATTCTAGCATTGCACCTTTTGATGTCTTCTTCTTAAAAATGAGTTGAAAGTATCATTAAGTATCCAACACTCATTAAGTTTCAGCGCAGTAATGCAGACATGCTAGACGACCGACCGGCAAAAAAACACACACAATGTGTCAGAGAGGTCTGATTGGAGTCTGGGCAGACAAAAAAAATAAAAAAGTGAAGCCTGTTCTCTAGACTCCCCAGGGTTTAAATTAACAATGCTCCCATCTGTTCGGCTACTTTGAGCATGTCTCTAATGACAGGGCTTACTTAGCCCAAGACTAACCCACATCCAACAACAGTGCACTAGCAAACTGGAGCTATCTTTACACATAACCTTGAGAAACTAGGACTACACAGAAGAGTTTTTCTGGCCCACTTGGTTTTGTCTCTACTGTGATAAGATGCTTTGTCCCATGAGAGCATCATACGGTAGTGTAGAAAGACTGTTTTGTTCTCTGAAATGGAAAGGAAAGATCAACAGCTTATTTTATTGGGTCAAATGAATGCAGCTGTGCATTTAAAGAGGATAACGCAAAGCGTTTGTGTCCTCTTGAATGCGTTTTAAAAGCTGGAAAAGATCAAGGACTTGAGTCTAATGCTGCCCTCCCCCTTATACCCACCTGAGCATATATTTTTGCTCGTCTCTTAACGCTTAACGCAATCTTTAATAATTTGGCATTAGACATGCAGATATGCAGATTACATCTCTAGCACACCACATCAGCAGAAACACAGAGTCGCTGCATGTTTAATGAGATTTGCAGGGGAATGTGATCCTGTGGTGCAAAGTCTCATCTAGCAGGAATAGAAGTGTGTGTGTGGATTCAGAAAGCCCTTTTGTTTTGTTTTTTTCTTCTCTGCCCTGTGGCCTTTTCTACTGTCTGTTCTGTCTGTTCTAGAGTGGCAGTTGCATCTGGACTGCAGGGAGAGAGATGCACTTGACTCCTCTGCGTGAGTTTAGATCTTGCTTACGATGAGCTCTCTGTCGGCTTTGATCCTGAGATGGAACGCTCATCTGAGTGCCACACCGAAACGTCTCAAAGCAAGTCATCGCTCTCTCTTTATCTTTCTTTTGTTGTCTCTAAGGATCTGTCCTCTGTGACAATATAAGGTTAATGCACGCTGTTAAGCCACAGACTCTGTTTTTGACCTTAAAGGAATAGTTCAGCCGAATATGAAAGTTCTTTGAACAATTTATTCACTCTTCTGTCATCATAGAAGTGCTTTGTATGATGCTATATTGCAAGATATTTTAAAGGGGAAGTTCACCTAAAAATTATAATTCTGTCATTAATTTTTCACCTTCATTTCATTCCAAACCTGTAAGCCTTTGTTCAACTTCAGAACCCAAATTGAGATAGGTTTGATTAAATCTGACCCTCTATAGACAGCAACGCAACTACCACAAAGCTGGATTTTGGTATTTTATATTAAGATATTTTATCAAAAATATCTTACTTTGTGTTATAAAGATGAATGAAGGTTTCACGGGTTTGGAATGATATGACGTGAGTAATAGACGTGACAGAATTGGCATTTTTGGGTGAACTATCCCTTTAACCCCATTCGATTTTGGTGAACAAATTGTTCTTTTGAGTTAAATGTTGCCATCGAATAACAATTAGTCACAAATGTGAGTACAGTTTAAATTATGTTCTGTTCCTCAGTTTTTGTTTTAACCATTTGCTGAACTACTTCTTAAAATCACACCATCTTTTTTTAACTAATGCTTTCTTAGCAAAGCGACGCATAAAAGTGGACGAATAGGTAGCTGAGAATACATGGCACTTGCACAAACAAGATCACCAAATTTAGCATGTGATAATTTAGAGTTAGTACAAAAAATGCACAAAAAATGAGTGGGGGAAGGAGAGAGAGCACACAACAGCTGTCTGATCCAGTCAATTTTATTTTGCTTTGAAGAAGTTAACAACATCAAAGGTTCATCAAAGGATGTTACTCACAATTGCATGAGACAAAATTCACAAAAATATTATACAATGATTTGTACCGTAAGCTATCAATATATTCCACAAATACAAATGGCTCATTTAATATTTGTAATGTAATGCACAAATAAACATTAAAATTTGCATCTATAGGGTGCATTGAAAATGTGATTTTGCATATGAAATAACGGAGTGTCTATTTACGCTAAGTGCAAATAGCCCGCCTTGTTGGCAGAGGCTATTTACACTAACTCCGCCCACCAACTTGTGACTGGGTCAGTCAACAATACACAAGACAATAATCTAACAACAGCTTCAGTGGCGCAGATGGTTAAACGCATATAATAGTATATTTTTGATGCAATCGACCCGGGTTCGAATCCACTTGTTGCTGAACTTTTTTTTTTCTTCCATTTTAAATCTTATATCACATCGGAAAGGCATTTAGTTTCAATAAAAATAAAGAAAATAGAAAAGTTGAAAATACGGATAGGGTTAGGGTTGGTGTAGGGAAGGCTTATATTGTCCCAATAAAGTGGCATCCATTTAGTAATTTGAATTAAAATTATAATTTACACTCACGTTATTGCATACTGTTTTATAATGTACTACAATACTGAGGTGCAGATAATTGCAACTGTTTGCAATAAGTAGTACAATAGCAGAAAATCTGCTATTTTAACATAGTGTAAATGGAATCCATAGCTATTTGCACTTAGTGGAAATAGCCACTGCCATAAAATAATGAATGCCAAAGTTTCCTATTATGTGCAAAAATGAAATATCGGTCAGCATCTCGAACGAAAATGTGTTGTAGTGTTTCTTTACTTTTTAAAGATCTAAAGATCTTGCTAAAAACTGTTTTTTTGCTCCTTGCAGCCATGAAGATCAATCTCATTTTGCAGCTCAGAGAGCAGAAGTAGAACCCTGCATGTACCTGAGTCCAAAAGCATCAAACCTGTGATTCATTTATTAGAGAATTTGGCAGAAACCTACCGCCTTGAGAGAGGAGAGTCTGTGCTATTACATCGCTTGATACAGTAACGTAATTACACTTTGAGCAGCCGGAGTGCAGCGGGAGGCCTGAGGTATGGAGCCCTGAAATGAATGTTCATTTGACTCAAATCATATCGAAAGTCAAGTTTAAGTGTCCATCAGTGCTGTGCAGCAGGTAAAGAGACTTGGGCCCTGTTCTGTAAACTCAATGTCATCTCATTGACATTTGAAGGTATTCATACATAAAGTGTGGTTCTAGCACAAATGCATTTTCGTATGTCTGCAGAGACAGTAATGTCTATTTATTAACTTATTAACTATTATTATTATTATTATTAACTATTATTTATTATAATAGATTGATATTATTGTATTATTTTGTATTGGCACAGGCAGGCACTGTAGCCATATATTTTTTTAAATCCAGTATTTTTTTTTTGTCAGAACACTGAATTTAATACATTCTGAAAGAATGAGACTATAGACTATAGTCTGTTAATTTGGCCGCTAGAATTTAGCTTTCAACATTAAGAATATGTTAATTTGCCTGTGTGTGTCTGAAGTGTGTCCACTTTCTTTGGAGTCACCCACTGAAGGAGCACTGACTGTTTGGAAACATTCTGAAGCACCACTGTACCCTCTGAACAAGCCTGAGTCTTTCTCAGCGTATTTTCAGGTCAGTCAATGAACTGTGGAAATTGACTGTGAGGGAAGTAAATATGCACTGAGAAACAAACGGCACTTGACGCACACTTCAGAAGGCCCGTCGTCACAGAGACGCATTTACTGAACTTGAAAGCCACCGCGAGCGAGAATGGTGAATTTAGCACAGCGAACCCACTGCCAATCAATATGAACGACAACTCACGGAAGAGCGAGCGTCAACAGTCTCAATCCGGACAAATAGATCAACTCAGCAGCAAGGCCGTTCAAGGCAGGGCGTTTATTTGAAGAGAAGTGTGGATTATAACACTATATTAAAAACCATGTCTAATCAGACAGCCTTTCTGAAGGCAGGGTAAAGACTGATTCTAACTCAGAAGTGGAAAGAAAAAGTCATAAATGCTAGTTATAAAAGTTTCAAAGGTGGCTTTCAAAATTCCATTAGTGTCTAGCAAGAGGTAATTGAGATAATTAGCATCATCATTTCTAACTAAATGCTTTTAAACTAGGTCATTTACTTCATATTAAGAGAGATGAAGACTTGGGGAATGTATCAGTCTTTTCACCCCTCAGTGGATCAGGAAGCCATGAAGGTAAAAATAGGTGTAATGGAGGCCAGTTAAGTAGTTCTGCAAGTTTTTTAAAGATTGAGCCTATTGAGAAAAGACTGCATGGCATTTATGTCCACTCAAGACAGATAATGAGGAAACTCTATAGCTCCACTGGGTTTTACAGCTTTATGGAAAATGACAGTTGCATGTTCTTCCGAGAGACAACAGCAGTGCTCAGTTATCATTGCTTAGTTAGAAAGTCATATACTACTTTTCCCAGTACACATTGTTTTAAACTAGCTTTACAGAAAACCTTGATGTTGGTCTTTATAATTTGCCTTATAGTCACAGATTAGGGCTTGGCGATAATATACTTTACATAGCGCTATTAATACTAATAGAAGGCAGGCAGTTAAATAGGTTTAGGTTAAGTTTAAATATGCAAATGAGGCATTATTACATTAATATGTGCTAATTTGCATACACTTTTAGTACAAAAATCTAAACTCTGGATGAAGTCAGTTTCTAAATTCTTGTTTAATTTTTTTTTTTTTTTTTTTTTTTTTTTTTTTTTTTTTTACGTATTGGATGTTTTTACAAAGGGATTTTTTTTTGTATCTCATTTTTGTCACTCCATAATTCAGAAAGCAATATATATTTCACAAATTTTTAAGGATTAAAATGTTTGTATATAATCAAGCAAATTATATATGAACAAATCCCTCTGTAGAAACTTACTAAAGTAAAGTTTGGTGTGTGTAAGTGCTACTGAAGTGGAGATTTATGGCTCAGTATAAGAGAAAAAAATAATTTTGAAAAATTTTAAAAAATGTGTTGTAATTGAAATCTCTTGACACAAATAGATAAAGTTCTATAAAAGAAACAGTTAACGGTGTCTTTTGGATGTTTTTTTTCCATTAGTCTGAAAAAAAAAAACACTTTATGAAAACCCAAAACAAAAAAAAAAAAAAACAGTTTTTGCCTGCAGTGTCTTTCCTTAACATTTTGCAGATTCTCCAAGGTGTATGAAAACTTTTGACCTCAACTGTAAGTACTAATATTTGCTCTTTATGTAATAAGAGGTATGTTTCAGGTACTAATATTCACCCTTTAGGGTTAAATGCGGTTCAAAGCGGTAGCCAGCTTAGGGTCCCAGTGCCATCTTTAGGACCTTTTTTATTTTTTTTTTCTGAGAGTGAAAGTATACAACTGTACAAACTTTTAATGGGACTGCATGCTTATTCCTCACACCTTAACTTGCATTATATTAAAAGAACACTCCACTTTTTTTGAAGATAGGCTCATTTTCCAACTCCCCTAGAGTTAAACATTTGAGTTCATTTGAGTTTCAAATCCATCCAGCCGATGGATTTCCGTCAGTCTTAGTACACAATGTAACTACAGAAGAGTCAAGTTGTAAATAGGAAAAATATTGTCATTATATATGGTCATTTTTGAGCGAGATGCTATTGGTCTAATCAGATTCAATTATCTATGCTAAGCTATGCTAAAAGTGCTATCGCCAGACCCGGAGAATGGCTGAATGGATTGGATTTTTTTTTTTTTTTAAAGTGGAGTGTTCCTTTAAATACTGTATGTCATTCACCCTGACGAAGGCATGTTAACCGTCTGTTTCCCTTGATGAGACCAATATGAATTTTGAAATCTGTGGACTACTGCAATCAGTCATACTTTATGGTTTACAAATGCGCCACACGCCTGGATATATGACTGGATTAGTTTTAGTAATTTTTCACCATCTATTCTAATTTGATGAATTACTGCTTCCGTGGCCAATAAAAATGTACATATCTCTTTTTAATAGAATTTTCTCCACCGCTTTCTGTGGCCACTAATTCCACAACATTAATTGCACAGCACTGTTTCAGCACATTTAGCAGCTAGTTGAACTGGCTTATTGGATGGTTATTGAATAAGACGCAGGTTTTTGCATTGAAATACTGCATGCAAAAAAGTGTCCTTCTGTAATTACTCTGCACCAATGAACTGCCTGGAACATTGGTTTGGAGCACAGATAATGCTGCTGTCCAGTGTGAATTCATGTGGTTGGGTACAATTTTAGACAGCTGGGTGAAAAGATATGGCTGTTATTGATCATTCTGAACAATATCTCTGCTGTTAGTAATTGTAGAGCACACTGAATGCACTAGCACAGCTTCTTTCCAAGTTGAGGAGAGTTTGATTTACAAATACAAGCCAAAACTTATTTCACTGGTGTGATTTCTCACGGTTCAAATCCATGCGTAACCCTATGATGTGGAGTTTTGAGTTTATGCAATTGCGTTAAAGCTCTGAAATTTAAGTAGGCCAGTGGTAGTGGAAAAAGATCATGTTAAAAAAGAAAATGCCACAGTTTTGTCAATAATGTGTGCAAGTACCTGCTGAAGAACAGATTTAGAATCAAGTTTGACTCCTTCATTTGTATGTATAGAACAGCATATAGAGTGACCCAGTTTCGTACCGGAAAGTCTCCATAATCTATCCAGTAGCCGAGATGAATAATTACGCTGAAGGAGGAAACTTTTTTTGGCTCGTACCAATCAACACAATACAAACATTAAGAGTGAAATCTAATTTGGCCTTTTCAGAGTTTTCAAAGGCTTGCCTTCCTTGTGTTTTACTGTCAACCTCAGCCTTTGTATTGCGCTGTGCTTTGTCAAATGTATCCTGTAGTATTCTGGATTGTTCCACGAGATGCATTCTAACATTTATATAATGACTCAGACCTCAGAATATAAAATCATGACATATATCTCTGTCTTCCGTAACCAGATTACACAATGTTCTCAAACGCCATTAAATCTGTGTTGCCTCCAGGTCATTATTATAATACGGCTGTACTGGAGTCCTGCGAAAGCAGGGACAGGGATCCACGGTGCTCAATTACAGGAATGTGGGAGACAGGACGGATCTGCTTTCCTCTGTTATCACCATCTCATTAAAATGATGGGAATATTAGATCATAGCCTGTCACGCCTTGTGCCGGGTTTTTTCCCCCGCTTTGCCGCACACTGACGTGTAAAGCTGAGACACATCACTCCTCAGTGTAAGAAACATGAAATGAATAGCTTGACACTTCACATCACACATCAATACAAACGCTGTGATGAAGGGGAATGAGTGACCCAGTCGAGAGATGAGGTTGAGGGGGTCAAGAGACTGATGTCTGGAAAAGAAAAAGGAGAAAACGCACCTGCTTCTCAAGAGCTAATACAACAGAGATGGCATGTGATGCCACTGGTTATGTCAGATGACACTAATGGTAACATTTTGAAAGAAAAATAAAGGAGACTAGACCCAAATGCATGGGTGAATTTTTGAGACTGAATAATACCTTCCAATACTTCCACCAGCTGCAGATTCAGTATAAGTGTAGAATGTGTTCTATGTATTGTATGTTTGTTTTTTGTGTGTTTTAATGTATAAATTTTCTTTTTTAGTAAAGGACATCGTCTTGAACACATCAACTTCATACTTAAAGCATTTGCTCTGAACTGCAGATGGTGTGGGCAGAGACTCTGAGATCCAAGATTTTCCAAAACACCAGGCAGCAATGCAGAGAAAATATCAGCTGAACCAGCAAAAAGTGGCGGTAAGAAGAATTTCCGAAAATCTTTACTCTGCCCTTACCCAGGTAATATATGTTACCTGGTAATTAGGAGGTGGACCAAGCATCTGTTTGGCTGTATATATCTGATACTGCGGCAAAAATTGTTTTAAAACTGAGTAATGTCTTTTGTCATGTATTTTAACCTTGTAAAGCTTGACATTAAATGTTTTAAAAAATATATAAAGAAATAAGATAAACATACAATGCCTTTCAAAAGTTTGGGATCAGTAAGATTTTTGATGTTTTTTAAAAAAATTCTCTTATGCTCATTAAGACTGCATTTACTTGAAAAATTAAAGAAAAACAGTAATATTTAAAATAATGGTTTTCTATTTTAATATATTTTAAAATATAATTTATTCATGTTATGCAAAGCTGAATTTTTCATCAGCCATTACTTCAGGCTTCAGTGTCACATGATCCTTCAGAAATCATTCTAATATGCTGATTTACTGATTATCAATGTTGGAAATAGTTGTGCTGTGTAAAATGTTTTGGAACCTGTGATTCTTTTTCAGGATTCTTTGATTAATAAAAAGTTCTAAAGAAAAGAAATAGAAATCTTTTCTAACAGTTTAAGTCTTTGGTATCATTTTTATCAATAAAACACATCCTTGGTGAATAAAAGTATAAATTTCTTTCAAAAAAAAAAAAAAAAGAAAAGAAAAGAAAAAAGAAAAAAACATTATGTAGTTTATATAGTTACAAAAGATTTCTATGAATAAATGCTGTCCTTTTGTAACTTTTTATTTATTAATGTATCACAGATTCCAACAAAATATTAAGCAGCACAACTGTTTTCAACATTGATAATAAATCAGCATATTAGAATGATTTCTGAAGAATCATGTGACACTGAAAACGAGTAATGATGCTGAAAATTCAGTTTTCCATCACAGGAATAAATTACATTTTGAAATATATTCACATAGAAAACAGGTTTTTTTTTACATATCTTTTTTTAAATCAAATAAATGCAGCCTTGATAAGCATAAGACAAATAATAATAATAATAATAATCTTACTGATCCCAAACTTTTGAATGGCAGTGTATATTGCAATGCAATACAATGAAGACTGGTATTAGAAATTCATGGAACAAATGTGATATTAGACTTTTTAGGGTTTAAGATTCTCAGACATCTAAACCATATAGTTTCCCCTTATTTAAGACTTATGAGTTATTGAGTTATTGAGCCATCATAATTCTTATACTAATTTGTTTTTGAGCTATGTATGTATATATGAGATACTTATGCATCAGTGTGCCGCCTTATTTTTTTCAATTATGTCAATTTTAAAGCCATCTTTAAAATGAAGTACTGTAAAAACTACCTTATCAGCAAGCCCACAAAGACTTGATTCTCATAGAAAGATCAGAAAATTTCTGCAGAATACAAACGTCCATCATTCTATATAGCCACTACCATTTGAATGACATGTTATTGCTAATTTGTTTGAGTTTTAGTGTGCTGTATAACGTTTAACCATATTTAAGTCTATTGTCCTACCAATATTGGCATAAAAGAGGATTCTATTTGAGCTTGCTTATCAGTAACATATAAATGAGTATATATATGTTTTTTTTTGATTGATTGAAAAAACTTATGAACAAAGGACCTAATACACCCCCAAGAAAGTTTCAAAGGGCTGTAAAGTGATATTACAAGCCATGTTGTAAAATGTAGGTGCTACTTGTCAGAACATTCTGTAATCAAGGTCGCTACCCATCTTCTAGACCTGATTTCCTGTCTCAGTATTCACTGCCTCTCCTGACACATTGGCAGTGCATTTCACTTGGCAGATCCCCTCAACTCGAAAGGGCACCTCAGCATCCACAAGCAGAATAGCCGATTCTTCCGCTGCGACTCAGTATGCAGTGTGCGTATCTAGGGCTAAATGATCTGTTCCTCTCTCTCTCCTCCGCTGTCAAGAGCTCTGGAAGAGTGAGGCAGTCACACCTGCTTCCCCTCGGAGCTCACAAGGACAGTGTGCTGAGGTCCACTGTTTCCAGAGGACATACTATTAGCATTTTTTAATTGCCGTTCACGATTGCTTTAAAGGAATAATTCACCTAAAATGGAAATGTTGTCATTGCTGTCATTATTACATGTCATTTCAAAGCGGTACGATTTTTCTTTCTTCTGTGAAACGCAAAAGAAGAAAAATTACGAAAGCTTCTCATCAGTCAAGGGATTTTGTGAAAAACACATCAAAAAGTAAACTGTTATTTAATGAAATAATTTTAGTTTGTCAGGTTTTGAATTACGTGAAAGTGAGACATAAATTGGCATTTTTATTTTTGGGTGGACTATCCATTTCATCTTTTCTCTTAATTAGATGTGAAATCCAAAGTTTAGTGGCTCTTTAATCAGAGAGACGGTTCTCCCAATACCCAACTTTTTTTCTCTTTTGAACAAGTATTGTGGTTTATCTCGGACTGGATGAGCTTCATCTGATGCTCATTAATTCAGAGCCCCTAATGGAGGCCAAGATCTCTGATAGATAGATCAGTCTTCTCACTCCCCCGTGATTTCATGATCAATTCTCTGAAGGCTGCCTAGCAACAGAACACTGCTTCCTGGCCACTGAGCAAGAGCCACTGGCTTAGGTGAATGCAGCACAGAGTTTATAAATAATAATCTAATATTTCTGTAAAGCCACAAACTGATTATGCTAGCAAACAATATGAAATAAACTCCAATTAGGTGATGAAGTAGGCTGTTCTCTTAAGTGGCTTGTTATATACAGTCTTTGTGTAGCGCTCAAGAGGTCAAATCCTGATTAGTATGTGTGAAGTTCAGTTATAATTAGTCTTAAATACAGGAGTTGAAGAAAATAATGGTACACCTGGTAAATAGGCAGTATTTCATTATTAATGTGTTTTAGCAACATTTGCCTGTTTTGCAGCTTCCAATATTCTTAGAATAGATTTGTGTAAATTTTGAATAGTCTCCAGGTGAGTGTTGTCTATAAAAACATCTGGTGGTTCAGATGATAGACGAGGGAATCGCCTTCTCACTGTTCTCTCCAAAACTGTCCACAGTGGATGGATAATATTCAAGATAGGTGATTTGTCTGGCAAGGGCAGATGTTGAAGTTCCTCTTGATGCTCCAACTGTCCAGGTTTTATGATCATGACTCACATTCACATTTTAGCATTGGTGCCTGTGATTAAAGTTTCAGCAGTTGCAGCACTTTCATGGATGTTGACTTTGTGAAGTCCTCTGTGGTCAGTTTTAAGGGTCTTCGAGGTGAATATTGATGTCACTTGCTGCAGTAGTTCTGTGCTATTTGAACACAGTCCTTCTTAGTGTTTCTGTCATTCACTTTCAGTTTCCACCCACTTGCCATTCTTTGTGTATGCTGTCATAATCGTAAAGGCTGTTGTTCTTAAAACACAAAACAGTTGGACTGTTAAAGCTACAGACACTCCTGCTAAATAAGCCATTGTTATTATTAGCTAATACCATTGCATAGGAAACAGTATCAATGCCCCCTCACTATTGCATATGAGTGCTTTGAAAACATGATAAAAATAAAAATGTAATTTCCAGACAAATGACAGTTTATAAAATCATTTACTTTCAGTTTGTGATGCAGCTGCAATCAGATCTCGTAGTGGTTTATCTTTCAACGAATTTTTCTTTGTGAATTCTACATGACACTGTGCCTTGTTTACAAAACAAAATCCTCAGACGAGATGCTTTTAAATATAAACTACCCACTTGTTAGGATCCTTCTGATATCTGTACAAAGATGTGAACGAGTTGTTTAAACCAAACGCGTCACAGCGAACATTCTTTCACTCCATTTGTCCTATTGATGACAGACTCAAGTGTGTGGACTGTGTCAGAAAGTGAACGCGCATCTGAATACTGTATCCTGTGTAGACAAAATAGTGGCAGTGATTGTAATTTCTATTTGCTTTTGACGCGAAGCAACACTCACATTCAGTGTAATAAAGTGTCAGCCGTTAAGCGACTGAACACTAGTGGGCGGGCCTTATGGTGACAAGAAGACTATGGTGTCTTGCTCTGGAGGCAGTGTTTCTGCAAAACTACTGCTCCCGGGTGACTTCACCTGAGATCCAAACAAGACGTTTTCTGAGGGTTATTACATAAATGCTTTTTTATTGATGATGAGGACATTTTAGGTTATCAAACACAAAATATTAAAAAACAAAAAAAAATAGTCTGCGCACTCTCAAAAATCAAAAAGTTGAAAAGATGAAAGCAATGTGTGCAATTTACTGAATAAAAACAAGGCAAAGGTTTTGTTCACATATTGACCGTTTTCAATGCCAAGCTAACAATCAAACTTGCAGGATGTATTAGGCATACAAAGACCTCTTCTATGTCAAAAGATCAATGGAAATTTGGTTTCTCATGTCATGACCCCTTAAACAGAACAGTGTGTAATTTTGCAGCGAGAGGGTGTATATTCAAAACAAACAAAGGAGTAGTTTGATGATGCTGTGATTGAGTGTGGAATCATGGGAGTTGTTGTCTTCATTCCCACAGCTGATGCAATCCAACAAGATTCTGGCAGAAATCATGTACATGGATGAGCTAAAGTATTAGATTTATTAACGTTGCTGTAGTAAGAAAATGGTGGGGCTGAAAGCCGTAGAAGCGAAAAGAAACCGTTGGAGCATTTGCTGATTAGAGATGAGTGCAACACATGGCTTGAAAGCAGTGGAGCTTTTGTTATGCCACAGTCGACCACTTCCGCTCCTTCCGGTCATGCGTATGTGGGGTAAAGCAGCACTGTGTTTTCAGAGATTGTCTTGCTATTGGGAAATGAGAGGTTCTGTATTACTTACTATTGGAGAAAGCATAGCGGGCAAATTGGATCACATGTTCCTTGATAACGAATCACATTATAGCTTTGACGTCATTGAACTTCAGTCAGAGTTGTCGCCGTTTACAGATACCTTAGGGATAAATGGAAAGTACCATAAGCTAAATCGCTCTTGTTGCAAAAAGTCTGTGAATTCTCTTATAAAAACGATATTTTTCAGTAGTAAACTCTAAAAATAGTTCAATCAAAAACTAGTATAGTGTAAAACGATAGGCTGTCGATTTGTTAAATGATTGGCTGTTTCCTCAAAGAAAGCTTGTTTGTTCAGTGAAGCCTCTCTTCCATTGACATCCATTAAAAAAAAAAAAAGGGCCATGTGCGGCAGCGTTAGCATTAGCTGTTAACGTTTTTTTTTGGATAATGGTTGCAGGCTTGCCTTCTAGTGGCTTTGGTTTTTATCATACTAGATATATTTGAGTATGTTGAAAGCAGTGATGGGAGAAACAAAGCTTTTTGAAGCTTCGAATCAATTGAACCATTTGCTTCGCGAAATGATGCACTGTTTTAAAGCGCTTAAAACACCATATGCTAGTGATGCCTACTAATCAAATTGTGTAAATGCAACGAAAACATGCATAAAAACAGCTTTTACAAACCTATTGCAAAAGTTTTATTGAAAGTATAATACATAAACTGCAATTAAAATCAGCAAGTGTCTGTATGATGTTTTTTTGTTAATTTGCAGGGCTTGTTTTGTTTGTTTTATGGAGAGCTTGTCTAAACCAGCCAGTACAAGACTATTAACTACCCTTCCTTTTAAAAACATAAATGTTTCATTAAAATGTGTAGACGCTGGGTCAATATTTTGCCACTGCGTGGTGATGTCAGTGAGCTTGCATAATTCATAGGTTCATAAAGATCGCCCCCCAATGGCAAACCATTGAAATTTTGAAATGTTTCGGAACAGCTGTGACCTAACAAAGCCTTGTTTACTGAAATCACTTTACTTTGGTAAGTTTGATACATGCTCTAAACCACTGTTTAGAAACAAACGCGTTTCACGTTTTGAAGATTCACAAAGCAGTGCTTCGAAAGGACCAATCACTAGTTGAAAGTTGTTATAATGTTACTCTGTGTGTATTAAAGCGTTTTTGGTGTTTACATGTTTTCTGCAAAATAAAACCAAGGGTGTATGACATAATTGACAGGCAATTTAAAATGTCTTATTTTCTGGATTTAAACATTCTTGGAAAAATGTGGGCTTATGTAAGTATTGTGCCTTTAAAACATTAAACAAACTGTGAAAATTAGTCAGTATAAAACTAGGCTAAGCTCATGAGAGGGTTTACCCCCTGAGACAGCTGGATGAGGCATTGACCTGCCACCAGCTTATTTACAACCGGGAAATCATTTATTACACTGCCTTTATTTCATTGAGGTAAACACTGCAGATGACAGAGTAAAGTATGTCCTTCGCTTTTTATTGAATGTTATGTTTGTTTTCAACATAAAGTCCTTGAAGACATTGGTCTAATAAAAACAATGCCTGGTTCAATTTACAGAAACCCTGATTTTAAGAGCCTTTTCTCCTAATGGAGCTCCTAACAAAAACTCAGGGGAACATGCTCATGTAATACAAACGACCAAAAGCTAAGCATGAATAAGCAATATTCTTGTCTTCCCACAGCTCTTCTATAACATCCTATGATGTAACTAACTATGCAACTGCATAACCTGCCCACAAACAAACTTCTCAGGCTTTAATAGTCTTACTCCTACTATTTTAACATATCAAGTTATCTCTTTCTACGAAGAAAAACACAATGTGTATAAAGAGATAACCCTGAACCCTAATAATCCTCTAAAATCAATACTTTCTGCTGCTGCTGCTTATTAAAACTGGTATGAAGGAGGGAGAGAGAGATCTGTTTAAGCTTGTGTCAGTAACAGAAATATGCAGAGTAAGCTCTTTCTGCCTTCATCTCTGTCCTACTGGGAGGCTTTACTCTGTCCATCACAGAGCAGAGGGAGAGAGTGAAGGAGGGAAGGATGGATTAAAACAGCTTTGTCTTTGACTAAGTGGATTAGCAGCAGGTAAAGCTCTCACTGCATTTCCGTCGTGATGATGTTAGCGCACGTCCTGTCCCAGCCATCTGCCATTTATCTGTGATGGATGAGCCAGAGCAGGCATCACTTTCAGCACGTCCACACACACAATTGTTTTTCTGTCATTCTGGGCCCTTTCCACTGACTTCTGTGGTTTTTATTCTGAGTTAATGATATTTTCTGTCCCCTAACCCCTACATTTTTAGATTTTCATTAAGATATTATTTGGCATGTTTATTGGAACTGTTGGTTAGTCTCCACAAATGTAGAGATGTAAATGTAGAGAATTCTTGTGGGGATGTATGCACTGTGCTTTTTACTTTACTTGTTAGTCTGACTTTAGAAAACCTTATTTTCAAAGATAAGACGAAGTCTTATATTTTAAAGGTGACCTATTATGCCCATTTTTACAAGATGTAAAATAAGTCTCTGATGTCCCCAGAGTGTGTATGTGAAGTTTTAGCTCAAAATACCTGTCAGATAATTTTTTATAGCTTATTGAAATTGACACTCTTAGGGTATGAGCCAAAACGTGCAATTTGTGTGTTTGTCCCTTTAAATGCAAATGAGCTGGTGTTCGCGGCCCCTTTTCAGAAGAGGATGGAGCTTCAAAAGCCGGCAAAACAACACAGGACAATCTCATGCACTGAAAATGTCAAACTCTTGGTAGCGGTGTTCAGCTCTATATGTTCAAACTGAAATCGGGTTTAAAAGTCAGTCATCTGATTGTACTGTGCATAATAAATGCACGTCTATCAATTACACAGACGGGGAGCACAGCACAATAAAAATAACGGCATAGCTGGTCTCATGGTGTCATCGTGTGCTATCACAAGTCCCACTTGAGATTATGATCTTAAGAAATTCAAACGGTCGACTTCACACTGCTTTCATGTGCAGTTTTTAACTGCCACATTATTATTTTTGATCATTCTGGTACCACGTAAAGGCAGCATCAGTGAAAACAGGCAGAGAAAATGGTAGCTTCACCAAAATTAGCCTTACAGAGTGCCATGAAGTCCTTTTAGAAAGCCAGTTTGGAAAACGAACATGTTATACTTTGTCTGGAGTTGACGTTTACACACGAAGCATTGGTATTGATCCCTAAACATACAATGGTATGCGAAAGTTTGGGAACCACTTGTAGAATCTGTAAAAATGTGAATAATTTTAGCAAAAATAAGAGAGTTCATACAAAATGCATTACATCAAAGATGTTTACATATAGTCCACAAGACAAAAAAAAATCCTCAGATTATTCAAATAGCTCCCTTCAAAAGTTTGGGGACCCCTTGGTTCTTCATACGGTATGTGGTTACCTGGATGATCTACAACAGTTTTTGTTTTGTTTTGTGATGGTTGTTCATGAGTCCTTTGTTTGTTCTAAAGTTGAGCACTGTTCTTCAGAAAAATCCTCCAGGTCCTGCAGATTCTTCAGTTTTCCAGCATCTTTTGCATATTTGAACCCTTTCCAGCAGTGACTGTATGATTTTGAGATCCATCTTTTCACACTGAGGACAACTGAGGGACTCAAACACAACTATTAGAAAAGGTTCAAACATTCACTGTTCACCATTCACAAGGTTCAAACATTTCCAGAAGTAAACATGATGCATTAAGAGCCAGGGGTGAAAACTTTTGAATAGGATAATGCCGTCCAAGTTTTTTTTTATTTTGTTAATATATCATTATTTTCAATTTAGTACTGCCCTTTGGAAGCAACAGAATATACTTGCATGTTTCCTGAAAGACAAATTACCATTTACCTTGATTTTCAAATTCAAAATGTTTTCTCCCCTGGCTTTAATGCAGGACTTAATGCAGGAATCTGCACGACCTGGAGGATCTGAAGAACAGTGCTCAGTTTAACTGTTCAGAACAAACAAGGGAATCATGAACAACAATCACAACACAAACAAAAAAAAACTGATTCTGCAAGGGGTTCCCAAACTTTTGCATGCCACTGTATTGGGGACTTTACCAATTTTTTTTCTGGGTCATTTCTTTTGAAAATGAAGTTTAACCAATGTCCTCAGCTGTTTATGGAGGAGTCTGTGTAGGCTTCCATGTTCGTTGATGCATCCCAAATTGCAAATTGTGATCCCAGTCATTAAAAATGGACAGGACTTTTTTTTCCTCTGTCAACGTCATTGTAGGGAGAAATCTAGAATGGCGTGCTCAAAGAGACTGTTTATGGTTTATTGGGATTATAAAATAAATAGTGGGTGGGTTTTTACCATTATAGGCTGGTTGTTTTCACACATTGTGGTCACACAACTGTGTTCAAACACCTTATAAAAGTGATTTTTGCATAATAGTTCCCCATTAATACATCATAACTGATTCAATATCATTTAAAATGAATTTATGATGCCTTAGACTAAAATGTGAAGGCAAATTGACCACAAAATCCCCTATATGTAGGTTTCTTTTTTTTTTTTTAATTATTTTTATTTTTTACACCGCTTTCTAAAATACTTCTTACTAATGAATCACAGCATAAAGTGCGTAGACATTTCTGTTTAATGACGTTGAACTGTATAACTGACCAGCTGTGCTATTTCCTAGACATTATCGTTTCATGCTTTTATCTTTTAATTTCACTCAAATAAATGTTCCATGCTGATTTTTTTCTCAGGTATTCCAGTTTTAACCAGGATAATGTACAGTCATTATTACAAAATTATTACATTCAGTCATTATCACAAATTAAACCCCTTCGGGGTGATACAGGACCTGATCACCCTGTCTAGGTTTATTTTGCGCTAATGACTTTTGCACATTTTCTCATTCATATATAATGAAATGACATAAGCGAAGTGACATGCTGAACAAATTTGTCAAAAATATTACATTATAGTGTATGTTAAGGTACACTGTGTTAATGTACTCGATTTATCCCAAGACAAATTAGATTTGTACAATTTTGTGATGTTGAGAATAATCTGAAAATTGGAATGAACATGTTATTAGACCTGAGCTTATGAATATTAATTAGGTGAGGTTCATTCATTAGTTCTACCTGATTTGTTTAACAGCCAGATGTTGGAAAATAAGTGCTAGTCGTATTTTTAGCCATGATTATTGTTAATCACATACGTATTTCTAATATATAGTGGGAGAAGGGCATATGGTTGATACGCTTCTGTTCAGCCCAGTATTTTATGATGATCTCATATGGATCTTCCATTGAACAAGCAGTTAGATAAAGAACAAATCCATATATTCATAATATGCAGCGTTATATGGGCCTGCGATGATGAGCAGGCACAGACAGACTCTGTCAGCATGAAGAGGATTGTGTGTCCTGAAGCGTAAGAGTGTCTGTCCTGCCATATGTGGACATTATGTCCATGTGCTCGCCTTTCTTTATGCGTTAGGCCCTGCATATTGGTATGTATGCGTGAGATCACCCACACTAAGCCACCCAATCGAGCATGTCTCACATGGGGTTTCACTGCGCCTTCGCTACGTAAATCAAAGGCGTGGAAGCAACTCACCAGTTCAAAGCGTAGCAGCGAAGTGGATTGTTCTGGAAGGATCTGAGAATGGCTCACTCAGCCATTAAACAGGGTGAGGCTCAGTACAGGGAATTCAGAGGGCAGAGGTGGGCTTTGATGTCACAAGATTTCACGTTTAGAAATGAAATGCCGGGATAACGCATCCTAATCTAATGGAAATACATCCTGGTGTGCATAATACAAACCTGAACTCAGGTCAGAGGAGTTATGGGAAGCGGGGGAAATGCACAGATGATGTGAATTTAATTGTTGGAGATTGGCACTCAGTGGTGTTACCAATATGTTTTTACTGTAATATGTCACAGTAAATGATACACAACTGTTGAAGGCAGATAAGATATATAGGCTTTTTTTTTCTCATCTATCTGCATTTCGTATATATTTATAACATGATTTGTGATTTGATCAATTTAGAAATTTTAAAAGATAAAAATCAACTTAATTTTGGCATTAATCAATGGTCTAGATGTTTAAAAATGCTGCATTTTATGTGTTCTGTAATCTTTTAATATAGAAAATGAGGAAAGTGGGTTATCATAGTTAACTAAAACTGAAACTTAAAAATTAAAAGCATCTTCCTATAATGTCTATAAAGATATATGTTAAGATACAGTCAAAAGTTTTTTTAAGTCTTATCTGCTCACTAAGCCTTCATTTAGTTGATCCAAAAAATGGCAACATTTTAAAATATCAGCATATTAGAATTATTTCTGAAGGATCATATGACACTGAAGACTTAAGTGTAATGCTGCTGAAAATCTAATGTGTTGCTGAAAGAGGACAAATAAAAAATAATTTAAAAATCTTATTTTGTATTAATAAAATCAATATTAATATTAGTGAATTCTTGATTGGAATAAATAAAATTAATCTTGGTAATAAAACGTGTATAAATAAAATTAATATTGGTATTAATCTTAAAAACATGACTGCATGTGAAAAAAGATAAGTTAATATAATTTTTAAATAATTTCTCTCTGTTCAACACTATAACTGCATACAGGATTGGAACAAGATGAGAGTGAGTAAATAATTGCAGAACATTGGGTGAACCTTTTTAATAATGCAGGTACAAATGATAGGCAGATGCATTTTGTTGATACTTCAGATATTTAAAGAAACCACACAAAGGCTCCAGCTGCCATGAGGTCTCTTGGGCAGATTTATTAATTGGTTTCTCTCTCTCTTTATCTCTGTTTCATTCATTCAGGTCTAGTGCGAGAGACAGGTAGGACAGCAATAGTGTTCGTAAACGGGTCAGGCTTTGTGTTTCTGCTGTATTCAGTCCTTGAATGGGATTCATGCTCAACAATGGGTCACGAGACTCCTGAGATCAGAGTCTCCGATAAGCACTGGGAGCAGAAGGATGGAGAGAGCGAAAGTGTTTGCGCCTTGGCTTTTCTCCATTATCCCTGTCCAGCTCTTATCTGGGCCTTGCCTGTCCGGAAATCAATTAGAATACGTGGGGGAATGAAGAGAGGTACAGTGTGCACACACATATGTAAATCAGTGATGGAGAAAAGCTAACTTAACACTGCAACGCTGCTAAATTCATTTTAAAATTACTTTTAATATGACTGAACTTCTTCCATGTTGAACTGCTATAATCAGGTCCCCAGTGCATCTACCAGCCCAGAAAATATGAAAAAAGACAACCCAGTAACTTTATTTTGGTAAGCATTTCTCTGCAAGCATGTGAAAAAAAAAAATGAGCCATTCAGATTTCGCTCCTCTAGTGACGTAGGAAGGAGATCTTATTATAATAATCTGCACGTTTCCACCGACGGTGCAGCCATTGTGTTTTTGCGATGTCTTTCCTGACTGTTTACCTTCACAGACATAAATGATTATGTTTTTGTAACTTGTATGTTTTTAACATGAACTTGTGTGTATTTGACAGTTTAAGTGCAGTAAGACATGAAAGAGAACTTAGTTTAGTACTCACATGCCGTGTTACAGCCGTATTCTGTGTGCATGCTTATAGCACGATAAATATAAAATCAAAACCAAGCAGATTTTTTTTTTTAGCAAAGTATCTGAGGTATGTGCTGTAAAGGCACAGCCCTGTTCTGGAAAAGGGGGCGCGGAGCAGCAGCTCATTTGCATTTAAAGAAACATGCATGAAAACAGCGTGTTTCTGCTTCCACTCAATATATGCATTTTTTAAAATTATATAAATGATCTGTGGGGTATTTTGTGCTGAAACTTCTTGTAAACAGGGGCGAAATAGGTGCCCGTTAAAGGAGAACTCCACTTCCAGAACAACAATTTACAATGTAGTAATTTAGTCACCCCCTTGTCATCCAAGATGTTCATGTCTTTCTGTCTTCAGTCATAAAGAAATTATGGATTTTGAGGAAGACATTTCAGGATTTTTCTCCATATAATGGACTTCATTGGTGCCCTGATTTTGAACTTCCAAAATGCAGTTTACATGCAGCTTCAAATGGCTCTGAAGTCCAATGAAGCAATGAACCAATGAAGTCCATTATATTAAGAAAAATCCTGAAATGCTTTCCTCAAAAACCATAATTTCTTTCATGACTGAAGACAGAAAGACATGAACATCTTGGATGACAAGGGGGTGAGTAAATTATTTGTAAATTGTTGCTCTGAAAGTGGACTTCTCCTTTAATGTGGTGCAAATTAATGTACGATTATTACTAGTATTATTAGTGTTACACTTATTTGGCCAGTTATATCAATTGTTTTTTATTGTTGTATTGATACAGTTTTGTATAAATAGGTCTGGTCAAATTCTAACATTTTTGAGATTTTTGTGATAAATAAGTACTGTGTATATTTTTGAATAGAGAAAGATCTTTTTTTGCAACCATGATGTATAGCGCATACAAACCAAAAATACATTCACCAATTGAAATGCACACTTGAATGCATAAAAATTTGTTTTTGTTTCACAGTCCACATTCTCCTTTGTTGTTCTACATCTTTGAAGATTAAATTTATGAGCTCTATATTTTTAGACAAACTGTAGGCACACGCTGTTTCAAAAGGACTTGATTTATTTAAGATATTTATCATTGTAGTTTATCACATCCAGTTTACTTGGCCTCGAGGTTTCCACATGAAGTTATCAACCTTGGAAAGAAAGCGATGGGACGTGATAAGGTACTGTTATCAGACACATCTGTTTAACCTGCAGGTTTTTTCCGCCCCGTGACTTTGAAAGAGCAAGACAGCTATCAGTGAGACCTAATAGAGAACTCTGTCGCTCTGCCTCATGCCTCAGGCTGCTTATATTTCTAGATTTAAAGGGATACTCCAACCAATAATTCATTTACTCTCCCACATGACATTCCAACCCTGTATGACTTTCTTTTGTCTGTGGAGGACAAAGAAAGACATTTAGCAGAATGTCCAAGCTGCTCTTTTTCCATGCAGTTTAGGAATAGGAACAGCATGTAATGTTATTTTAAAGGAGAAGTTCACTTCCAGAACAAAAATGTACAGATAATTTACTCCAATTTGTCATCCAAGATGTTCATGTCTTTCTTTCTTGAGTTGATAAGAAATTATGTTTCTTGAGGACAAAAAAATCAGGAATTATGTCCATATAATGGACTTCAATAGTGCCCCCAAGTTTGAACTTCCAAAATGCAGTTTAAATGCAGATTAAATGCAGCTTCAAATGACTCTAAATGATCCCAGCCGAGGAAGAGTCTTATCTAGTAAAACGTCATTTTCGAAACAAATTAAAAATATATAATTTATATACTTTCTAACCTCAAATGCTCGTCTTGTCTAGGTCTGCATGAACAATATTCACATCTCGTTTTCTTCCCCAACTTCAAAATCGTTCTACAGTCGTTTTACGTCCCTGCAGACCCAGTGTTTACAAAGTAAACATGCCAAGAAGATCAAACACCCTTTACAAAAAAAAAAATGGTAAAACAGCGATGTAGGGTGATTTTGATGTTGAAGAAGAAAACAAGTCGATAGTTTTTCGACATACTCTAACTGTGTTGACCCAGATTACACAGACTACGCATGCGCATCGTAGAGACGAGACAAGACAAGCATTTTAGTTTAAAAAGTATATAAATTGTCAATTTGTTTTGAAAATGACAGATCGTTTCGCTAGGTAAGACCCTTCTTTCTTGGCTAGGATCGTTTAGAGCCCTTTGAAGCTGCATTTAAACTACATTTTGGAAGTTCAAACTTGGGGGCACCATTGAAGTCCACTATATGGAGAAAATTCCAGAAATGTTTTCCTCAAGAGGCATAATTTCTTATTGACTAAAGAAAGAAAGACATGAACATCTTGGATGACAAGACCTTCGTTCATCAAGATATTTTTAATGAAATCCTTCGTAACATTACTGTTGAACCACGTGGACTATTTTAATGATGTCCTTACTACCTTTCTGGGCCTTGAACATGGTAATTACATTGCTGTCTATGCAGGGTCAGAAAGCTCTCGCTTTTCAACAAAAATATCTTAATTTGTGTTCTGAATATGATTGAAGGTCCTAGGGGTTTGGAACGACATTAGGGTGAGTAATTAACGACAGAAATTTTATTTTTGGGCGAACTATCCCTTTAAAAGCAGGGCTTGTCAACTCAATCATCACCTGCTTATTCTGCCAGTTTCATCAATTAATCCGCCTCTCTTTCCTTGTTTCCTTCCTCAAGGTGACCGCTCGACACAAGTTGACGCATGTTGCCTGTAAAACAGATTGCATTTATGATAATGAGGCTAGTTGAGGGTAACATCAAACCATATTTTCATTCCATCACCTTCAAGGCTGACACCTCCAATCAATGTGAAACTGATTGTGAATCAATTTCCTAATGATGGGAAATCAATATTTAATCT
This sequence comes from Labeo rohita, assembly GCF_022985175.1. Classification (NCBI taxonomy): domain Eukaryota; kingdom Metazoa; phylum Chordata; class Actinopteri; order Cypriniformes; family Cyprinidae; genus Labeo; species Labeo rohita. The sequence continues at coordinate 24,648,267 of NC_066881.1, forward strand.
GTGAATGCAAGGTGAGATCTTGGTCAAGGTAGAGGTTTTCCCACAATCCCGGGCTGTTTTATGTTTCACCTTCGAGTACAAAGCTAAAGCTTCCAGGAGAGTATTAAGGAATTCACACTATCATCTATCCTTCTCAAAAAACAAGCAAATAAATAAATAAGAATCAGTGAGAAAGGAAAACCTCTGAGCTCGTAGCTGCCGACTATCCTTTTTGCCTCCTCTGAGAACAGATTTTTCCTCTAACGGCTGCACTGTTCGCAGTTTTCATTTAGTCATATCTGGCCTTCAAATATCCCAGCTAAGCTTCTGCTGAGGTGACCCGTCACTCTCCGTAGTTGAGCCAAGCTCTGAAAAAACACTGCTTTACTGCTCGCCATGTGTGACGGGCTCTCTTGTGCATCTGTCTGAGAGAGTGTGAGTGTGTGCCCAGCCTTGGTTTCCTTCCTTCCCTGTTCTTTTGCAGGAGACCTTTGGTGTGAAAGGCAATCCTATTACCCTCGGCCCCGCGATAAGGAGGACTGGCTTGCTCACAAAGAACGAACCGGAGAAAGAGAGCCTCCATTGGCTTTGGTTTAACCCAGGGCCAAACATTCTGGTGAGGTTTTCCACCCATCATTTCAGGGAAATTGGGTCTCCGGCTGAGAAGGTATGTGTTTAGGAGATGGAATAAAGTGTGAAATTTCACCACATCCTCCTGCTGCATCATCAGCAACACAGTGAGAAGACTAGTTGAAGGAGCCAGCATCTCAGAAATTGCAAAAGAGCTGAATAGCTCACACATGTCTAGGCTTGAAAATGATGCTAAGCAATGGCAAATGCAAAAAGCCTCTTTAAAATATTCATATCAAGACTTTTATTAAATATATTATATTGATCAGGTTTTTGCAGTCAGGACAGAGAATTTCAACCATCTGCAAGTAGTAGTTTTTCTTAGACATTTATTTGGCAAATATATTAGCAACATATTTTCTTTCTTTTCCAGCTAAAATAATACCCTCTTTTTTAAACTATGGGCACAATAAATATAATTTCATCAAAATCCATTAAAATTATATATATATATAGAGAGAGAGAGAGAGAGAGGTAATTTTAAATATTTTAATTTTATTTATTTTTTTTTTTGCACCCTCAGATTTCAGATTTTCAAATAGCTGTATCACAGCCAAATATTGTCCTATCCTAACAAACTATACATCAACTTATTTATTCAGCTTTCAGATGATGTGTATATATCTCAATTTAAAAAAATTGACCCTTATGACTGCACTAAAAACAATTTGTTGAGTCAACCTAAAATAATTTGTAGCCTGGCTGCCTTAAAATTTTAAGTTCAGTCAACTCAAAAAAAGTTTATTCAACTTGAAATGTTAAATTATACGAAGTGACAACTTAGATATTTGAGTTGAATCAACTTAAACTTTTAAGGCAGCTGGGTAACTTACCCATCTGTTAAGTTTAGCAAACACAAATATCTAAGTTGTTACTTAGTACAACTTAACATTTCAAGTTGACTAAACTTATTTTAGTTGACTGAACTTAAAATTTTAAGCAAGGTAACAAATTATTTTAAGCTGACTCAACAAATTGTGTTTTTTATTTTTTACAGTGTGGTTTTGTGGTCCATGGTCACATATTTATTGTGTAAAAATTGGAATCATTTTCACAGTAAGTGTTGGGAAAGTTTACCTTTTATTCCATTTTTAGTCTAAATGTTCAAATTATTAAAAAATATGTAATGTAGTAATTAGTTTTCATCATTGATTTTCGTAGTTTTAGATAGAACTGTGAATAAGGGACAGATGAAAACATAAATACAATCTACAAGTAACGTACTTAGTAGCTAAGTAGCTAATATTAATTATAAAAAAAATAGTAAAATAATACAAATATTGTGGCGTTCATATAACACTGAAAAAAAACTGCACCCAGAAATTGCTAGTAAATTTCACAAATAATTAAAAAAAAAATTACCTGAAATTTTAAAGAATTTTGAAGAAAGTTTGAATTGGTATTTTCTTGTACAATCTTTGTTTTATATACAACTTCGAAAAATATTTTTTTTAGTGGCATTGAAAAAAAATCAACCTCTCGTACATGAAATTTAAAAACATTCTTGTGAGAAGACTGTTTGTTTAAAGAGCATCATATAAGACAAGATGTCCAACAACTCAAATCTGTGCATTATATACCAAAATGTGCAACTGGCAACCTTTTGTAGTGCAGAATGTTATTAAAAAACAATCATTTTTATATCGTCACTGGCACCTCAAAGGAAATGAATGTCATCCAGTTGAAATTAGTTTCCTTTTCCCTTCAGTATGTTATAACCTCTGCAAAACTGCTCCCAGTTTGCTGCTCACTCATTTTTTTTTCAGCCATTCAGAAAATGTATTGCTGTACCTTTGTTTTACACATAAACCCTTTTAGATTTCTCTTTTCTGTAAAAACACGAATTAGACCTGTTAAGCAAGATTATGGACAATTATTGTTGTAAATATCATTATTAAACAACATTGGTTGTTTATTAAACCGTATTTTGATAACTAATTATTAGACAAATAATCTAAATTAATTAATTAAATAAATAAAATGGTCAAATTATCATTTGATGATTAGGAAAATTTGTTTAATAATGATAGTAGTAATCCTTTTTCTCCATTCATGCTGTGACCCACTATTATATCTGTCTAATACAAAGAGGCAAAAGCCCAAAAGTAAATAAAATTGGTATTTATTTCATGTCCAGCCAGCTTTTATTCTCTGCCACACAGAGTCTAGCACAGCCAGTGCTCTAAATCAAAGTGTCTCCTCCAGGTCTCCCAAAGTATTGGTCACCGGTGGCAGTGAGAACCATCCACCTAATGCTAAAGTGAATATAATGGTGTTGCGCCATATAGCGAGCACGTTAGGGAAGGCGTCCTCCTGGGAAATGCCTGCAGAGAGGCAGGGAGGTGAGCAGCTAATTATGAGTCCATCCCCCCTCTTCCTCTTCCTCTTTCATTTCCTTCCTCACTTCAGAGGTTCATCTGCATGTTTCTGAAGCTCTGCAATTACCACAGCAAAACCCCTGGCCACTACCAGAGGGAAGGAACAGGACTGGAAAGAAAGAAAAAAATGAATAAAATTAAATTACATGAATAATTTAATATATACTTAGTCTTTTGGATAGCAATTTTTCCCTAAAATGCGTTTGGATCCCAGCATTGCATTATATTGCGTATGTGACCTTCACTCCGCTGTTATAGAGATACTGCTGAGAGAAATGCTTTTGCTGAAAGCGTTTAAAATAAGAGAGCCATAATCAATTATAATGAATGAGGACGTGTCTGTTCCACTCTGTCATTTTTCCACTTTGACTTTCATTTTCCCAGTGCTGACAGTCATTCGTTTGCTCAAATCTTTTGAGTTTATATGTTCAAAATGCTTATTTTTATCTCCTGGATGATGCACAACTTCCTATATTTCTTTGCATTCAGCAGTTCAGGCCACAGTTTCACTATGTTGCATATTCTTGGCTTTCACCCAGACTGGGCAGTACAGGTGAAAGGTGTTTTTCTGATGAACATTAACCTTCACAGGGTGAGGCGTACCATCAACTGCAGTCTTGAGTCCTCTGACAGAAATGTAGACAAATGTGTGTCAATTAGACTGATATAGAAAGACATTCTCCATAATGATTTGCAGTTGGCAGTGATTAAGATGAAGTTGTTTGCATTCTGGAACCTTGTGGCAGTTGACACTAATTCTTGATTTGCTCTCTCAGACCTTAAAAAGACATGCTTTTAAAGCATGAGAGGCAAGAAAATGGAGAAGTATGTATAGGCGTCATGACATAAATATATGATTTGTAGCATTTCCCACTGACAGTTTTTCTAACTGTAGTTGTTGGACTGGAAGTACCACCTTTCATTGGAAATTATATAGCATTTTGATTGATATGTCATTTTAACGCTAAAATATGCATGTTTTAGTCTAAAAAAATTGTTTTCTTTGCAAGTTTTGAGCAAAAGATTTGTCCAAAAATTCATAATGCCAGTGTTGTAATTTTACAGCTGATATGGAAATGAAATGTTATGTCTTTAAAAATGACTAATATAAAAAATAATGACTTTGTGTTTTCTTTGCAGTGTTCTCATAGCTTCATAAAATTACAGTTTAACCACTAATTTCACATGGACTGTTTTTTTTGATGTCCTAACCAGTGTTGGGGGTAACACAAGTTATGTAATCAGATTACTTTTTTTTTTTCAAGTAACCAGTAAAGTAAGACGTTACATTTTAATTTACAAGAAAATATCAAAGCTACGTTTTAAAATAAGTAACGCAAGGTTTTTTCCCCCCCTATTTATTGATTGAAAGCTCTCCTGTCCCGATGTTGAGAGAAATCGGGAGTAAGATGTTACTATAGTGTTACTGTAGTTCTAGAATAAATGTAAACATGCCTTAATTCATCTCACTTACAAAAAAAAATATTTTCCTCAAAATTAATAAACAGTTAAATGCAACTCTGAATATGTTGCAAACTTGCATTAATTAAATGTTACATAATACAAGTAATATCTTGTATGTATTTAATCCTGTTTTTTTTTAACCAGTGTCTTTGCTGCTAACCTTCGATGATCCAATTCAACCATATTATTAAGCAAAAATTACTCAAGATAAACTAACATCATCTTTTTTTATTGCTGAAGAGTGTTGAACTTTTGTCTTCTGCATTCTACTGTACAAACGTAAATTTACTTTTCCTTTAATCTGAGACTTTTGGTGTGAAAGGGGTTTTACATTTGCCAAAAATAGAACTTTTTATATTAAAACAAACAAACATGCCCTGCCCAGATTTAGAAAGTAACCTAACGCATTACCTTCCATAAAAAGTAACGGAATTTGTTACTTTATAAGGGAGTAATGCAAAATTGTAATGGATTACTTTTAAAAGTAACTTTCCCCAACACTCGTCCTAACTACCTTTCTCTGTCTTAATCATGGTAGTCATGGTGTGTCTTTTAAGGGTCAGAAAGCTCTTGAATTTCATCTAAAATATCTTCATTTGTGTTCTGAAGATAAAGTTGTAAGGGTTTGGAACATCATGAGGGTGAGTAATTAATGACAGAATTTAAATTTTCGGGTGCTTGATGAAGACCTAAGTGGTAGAAATACATTAGACGTTTATTTTGATCTTTACTTTTAGTGTACGTCCAAGTACATCCTTTGTATCAATTTGACCATTTTTGGGCATTTATTGAGTAAACAACACCAGAAAGTATTTTATTCTTGATGTACTAGCTTCCCTGTAATATCTACTTATGTATCCATCATTCTCAGAACAAAAACAAGAGACATTTGGAAATCTATGAAAGGCAGGGTCTGTTTTTAGAGTGAAGTGTCATATTCAATGTGGGAGAAAATGACACTTCAGTGCATCTACCTGACCATGTAGGCAGATCCATTAGGGTTTCAGAGCCATCATGACTGTTTTCCATGTTCTCCAAATGTGGCCTTGTTCGAATGGCCCTCTAGCCTCTCGAACATGTTGTTTTGCTTTTACTAAAACTAATATTTCTTTCTCTTGTGTTCTTCCTTTCTTTCAGTCCCCAGTGGACCACACAACACCTCTCTAATATATTTCCCACTCTGTCTGTAGTCCTGTAGCGTGGGGTGGGTAATGGGTGGTCATGGCTGACGACTCATTGGGTTACGTGGGTTATATGCTGTGCTGTTCAGTACTCTCATCATGGTGCATTTCCTCTTCCATCACCTCCAGCTCGTTTTAATACACCGCCATAATGCCTGTTTCACCAACTCCCACAGCGTCGTGACATCCGCACATCATGCCATTAGATACATGGCCCTGCTCCCAATGCATGAAAAGGGCTCCATTACAAAGAGGCTTATATCCACAATATTAGTCACCTGCCAACTATTTGTTTTGTATCCGTAAAAAAAAAAAACAGCGGACATTTACCAATCTTGTCCTGTGAAGACATTACCCTTTGCTAAAAGCATACAACCCATAAACCGAACAGCAAATTGAAGCAAACTTCCTAATGAAATGTGGTTTCAAACACCTTTGTGACCAAATCTAATAGGAGACCTTGTTAAATTACAGGTGAACTCCATTTGCGGGTCAAAATCCTGAAGGACGCTTTTCTGGTGCATTTTAGAGATGTCTTCTGCCCTAGTGGGTGTATAATGGAGGCTGATGGGTGCTGCTAACCGCCAGCGCACAAGCCTTCAGGGAGCTTCTAAATGCCCCGCAGATATTGAACCAACATCCATCATAGTTGCCGTCACACTCTCCCACCGGATGCGAAGTCCCGTCGCGTCTTTTCCAGACGTTAAGTGAGAACGGTTCGCAAATTGAAAAGAAGTTCTTTGAGGAAAAAAAACACGCACACGTAGCTGCTAATTGTTGGGAAATTAAATGCGTCTTGTAACCAGTGGTGGGAAGGGTTGAGGAATCAATGTATTGATCTCACGTCCAGCTTACTGTTTCTAATCCTGCAAATCTTGTGTTGCTGCTGGAAGTGCCGTATTGAATATCTGAAGGAACCAGACGTGCTGCTTAAGTGTAATTTATGTAATGCAGTAGATGCGTGTGTTGAGGTTCATTCCGGCAAGTGCTCACAGATTTCGGGAGCTATTAAATATATTTATTTAGCTGCAGTGGCTGACAGAATCAACACGCAGGGACTACAAACCAACCTGTGTTCTTAAGGTATTCATTTAAAAAACTAACACATGTCATGCTTATAGAAGTGTGTAAGAAAAAGTACTGGCAGCTCATTATCGGTACATTATCCAATAATTTCACAGACATTTCCGTTAACCCTAAAACACAACACAATGCTTATTAGTTCAAAATGCAAGTAAAGCACATGTAAAATTATCATTTTAACAGATTTAATTTTAGATGATCAAGAAATCAGTAGGCTATATGTATTATTACAGATGAGATACTGTGGTATTATTACAAAAGCAAGAAAGTCATACAGGTATGGAACAAAGTGAGGGTGTCCAGCTCAAAAACACAGCAACTAAAACTATTAAAAAATTAAATTGTATTTGTTTATTGAAATGAAGCTGAAATAAAATATTAATTTTAGATGAAAAACTTTCGGAAATACTAAAATGACGAACTGAAATAAAAATCTAAAAAACTTTTAACTTTTAATGAAAATTTAAATTCTAAAAATGAAAGGTAATACAAAAAACACTCTAAAAATGCTGGGTAAATACAACCCATGGGTAAAATATGGACAAACCCATCGATTGGGTTGTTTTGACCCAGCGGTTGGGTTAAATGTTTAACTCAACCTTCTTCGGTAGTTTTATTATTTATCATTTTATTATATTGTAATTGTTAGAATGGCCAAGGATCAGCAATCTCAATGTAAAACAGATTGTGCAGACCAAACTGCAAGTCGTAGAGATTTGACACTTGAAGGATGGTAGTACTCACACCCTCTACAACGTCACCAAGGCTCAACCCAATTGGCCTGACGGGGGCGCTACAGCGATCAAAAGTATGAAATCATTCATGACTACTAAAGCATTCGTTGCAGGCTCAAGTGTCTTGTCATTGGAATTCTTGGCTCACCTTGGCAAAATTTTTAATCAGTGCAGGAAGAGTCACTGGTGAGTGAAAATCAATAATTATCATAAACAAAGTTGAACTTTTGACCCTCCATTGCAAAGCGACGCCAAAACTTTTGAAAGGGCAGAGCTGCCTTTACTAAAATGGCTGTTACTTTTGAACCGAATGAGATATCTTCATCAACCTCACAACACGTATGTAAGAGCTGAATCTGAGGTCACTTTAAGCAGCTATTAGACAAGGTTAAGAGAGATCAATCTGAACAAAACTTTGTGGGCCTGTTTGACTCAAGTGCATAAACGACTGCATATTGTGTGGTTTTTCACACATACGTGTGTCATATGATAGACCTCCTCATTCCAAACAACCCTGCTTCTAGAACTAATGATGTCAATCAAATGATAAATGATTAAAAATAAAATAAAATAAAAAATAATTTATAATGATTTTAATGATTTAGAAAATATAAAATATTTAAAAAAAATTAGGTCAATAATCATCCAAAAAAAAGTTGAAATTTACCCTTTGGGAAGCTATAATGGGATCATTTAGAACAAGGGTCTGTCTAAATATACCCAAAAGCCTCAAGTAAGACTCAAAACAAGTGACAGGTGATTTTAAACAAGAATACAAAGTTTTAGGGAGACCGCACCACAGCTGGTGCTAACATTAAATGTTAAAAAACATTAAAAAAACAAACAAAAAAAAAACATCATATTTCTATGGCATATTACCTGGATTTGACAAAAATGTTTTTTAATCATTGATTTTGCTAGTTACAGATTTGCTAAATAATATGTAATGTCTTTTTCATATGTGCTTACATGTTCATTTTAAGCCAGCCATATAGTAAGTTTTAAACAATAGTTGAGTTAAATAAAATTACCTGGAAGGTTGGGTTAAATATTTAACCGCTGAGTTTGTCCATATTTAACCTAGTCTTTTTTTTTTTCTTTTTTTTTTTTTGGGGGGGTGTATGAATAAATACTTAAAACGTATAAATAATACTGAAATAAACCCGATCACCTTAAACCCAGTCCTGTATTAGATTGCAGCAAACCTTTGTTAAGAAACACCAAGCGTTTAAATCCATTAAAAAATAAAACTAAACCTAACAAGTTTCCAGGTCTTACTCACATAAGGGGTTTGTTGTAACTGGGCCAAGAGCTTTAAGGTGACCACAGTTGGTTTGCACCTGCGGCTCTGTGTAATGTTTGGAAGGATCCCAATATTAGACTTTTGGCTGTTTATAAGTTTATTTTCACAGAGGTCCCTGATCATTTCAATCCGACCTTCACAGTTTGTGTGGCCCATTTCATATGTTTTGTGAACCTGTCACAGTGTAATGCAGGCTTTGCCAAGAGGCTGTTATTGATGGATGGAGCAGCAGCAACTGTATTGGTCCCAAGAAGATCTAAAACACCTGGAGAAAGTTATCCGATAACATTCTCATTCATCTCAAAGGCAGCTGCTTGGCTTGTGCCCCAGACCCTGATCCCTTGATTAGACCCGAAACCTGTAAGCATTGTGACTCATTCTGCATGGTGAAAGGTGAGCTAGTGATAACAGATCATTTACACAGAGGTGATAGCATGCAACGTGTTTCAGGAAGAAAGTGAAAATCTAAATTATTACTGTTTGGTGCAAGAAACCTACTGGCATAAAAAATTATAATTCTGCAAGAGACTGGATATTAAAATCAATATGTTTAATTTGAATTTTGCATTGAATTCTTTTAAAAATTTTAGAATTTGTGTATTTAAAATGTGTATGTATGTGTATGTAAAAGTCAAATGGAATTTTACATTTCATGTAAGAGTATGTGCATTTATTTATTATTTAAGACAAACAGTGCAAAATTGAGTCCTGTGAATTTCTGCCAAAGCATAAAAATCTGTCTAGCAATTTTCACCTTCGGCAAATGTCACTCTCAACTAATTTTACATTGTAGTTTAATAACTAAATTAGTAGTTATTATTTCCAGAGCTAATCTTTTAGTTAATATTCAAAATGAGGCAAACATTAATTCTCTGCCGCACAATTACACAATATTCAGTGTCAGTCTGAACAGCTTTTAAAATAAATAATAAAAGAAGCAGTTCAGAATTTGAAAGCATCTTTGAATAGATAATGGCTCTAGTATAAAAGAAGTGGCTTAACCTGCTCTTTCATTATTTGAATTGTACAATGAAAGGAGCCAATAAAATACATAATTTTACACTCAGCTAGTTTAATGAACTGTGCTTTTCACTAGAAAAAGGGTCATAAGGGTTTGGTGTCTGAATTCGACACATACAGTGCTGTAGACTTTGATTTCCCTCAGAAGTAAATAGGTCAACCCAGAAAAAGAACATCTTAAGCTCTTTATAAGATTCATGCTACAACAAATAAAAGCATTATTTGGACTTGTTTTGCTTTTACAGACACGTTTTCTCCATGGGGGGTCTTTTAGTTCTTCTCCACAAATGAAATTGCAGAGCACTGCCGTCACAGTATGGTTGAAGGTCCATTCCAGTTTTAACCAGAGCAACTTCCTTTGATTCCCATCATGTGGCGATGTGTCGTCAGAGGGACTTGCTCTCAGCATGAAATATTGAAGAAGTCAGCCCTCTTATGAGAATCAAAAAGAAACATAAACAGCGTATGCTAATAAGTTTCAGAGTGCTCATTTAATAATTGATATTTTACAAAGTATGGATTGGTTTTAATTTCACAGAAGTCTCCTGCTAAGTTTGCTCCCCTTCATTTGCAAAGCCGCAGTTTGTGGTCCGACTGAAGGGTGGGTTTAGGGATCCTCTTTCCTGTTCCTGTCTTTGTCTCCAACAGGCAAAGATAGACAGAGGGGGAGCGAAGCCTTGAGGTAGTATTAAATAATGAAAAGGGCTGCCACAGTTTCAGCGAATGTTTGAGCGCATAGTAAGTGATCAGCGTCAGAGAATAAGTATGTTTGTGTGTGTACGTGTTTTTTCGGCGGTGTGCTGCTTTCTGTCTGACTGACTCATTTAGACGCATTGTGATATTCATCTCTCTGATAGGTTGTGCAGCTTTTACAAAGACATCCAAACTAATGCGATGTAAAAAAACAAAACAAAACAAAAACTATATAGTCGCAGAAGACTGTATGAATTTCAGCCAGTTTTTGTGTTCTGAAATACATCTCAAAAGAATTCCTTTATTTACTCACCCTCATGTCATCTTCACACACTCTTTTCCATATAATGACAGGTCATAGTGACCCTGTCTGTCAAGTTCCAAAAATAACAAAAAAGCATCATAAAAGTAGTCTATATGCATTGTGCACCATATTTCAAGTTTTGTGAAGTCATATGAAAAAAACAGTCATGCACCCTTGTAAATTGTAAATCATTTTCTTTTTTTAATGCACATTTATAACACTATACTTTGTGTTTTCTTACAATTACATAAAATGAGTTAATGCTGCTGTGTGAGTGAAATGATGGAAAATTGACATCTTTCTCTTTTTTTAACCAACGTAAGCAATCTCTCTGTTTTCCCTTTTCATTTGAAAGCCATAGAATTCATAACTTGGATTTTTCTTTTGCTATAAGGGCAAATGAGAATGCAAGTAATATGCAGTTGAGGTCAAATGTTTACATACACCTTGCAGAATCTGCAAAATGTTAAAATAAGAGTGATCATGCAAAATGCATGTTATTTATTTAGTATTGACCTGAATAAGATATTTCACATAAAAGACATCTACAAGAGAAATTAATAGTTGAATTTATAAAAATGACCCTGTTTAAAAGTTTACATACATATGCTTGATCCTTAATACTGTGTTATTACCTGAATGATCCGCAGCTGTTTTTTTTATTTGTTTATTTCTTTTTTTTCTTTTTTTTTTTTTTTTTTTTGTTTTTTAGTGATTCATGAGTCCCTTATTTGCCTGCTGTTCTCCAGAAAAATCCTTCAGGTCCCACAAATTCTTGTGTTTGAACTCTTTCCAACAACGACTGTATGATTCTGTATTATTTTTTTCACGCTAAGGACAACTGAGGGACTCGTATGCAACTATTACAGAAGGTTCAAGCACTCACTGATGCCTCAGAAGGAAACACAATGCATTAAGAGCTGGGGGTGAAAATTTTTTACGTTTTGTCTTCTGGGAAACATGTAAGTATCTTCTGCAAGTTCTGAAGGGCAGTACTAAATGAAAAAAGAAAAAAAAAAATTTTGTGCACAAAAATGTACACATCTTCATTCTGTTCAAAAGTTTACACCCCTGCCTCTTTGTGTTTCCTTCTGAAGCAAAAAAAAAAAAAAAAAAAAAAAGAAGGATTTTTCTGAAGAACAGCGGGCAGTTTAACTGTTCAGGACAAACAAGGGACTCATGAACAAAACAAAAAAAAAAAACAGCTGTGGATCATTCACACAGTAATAAGAATCAAGCGTATGTAAACTTTTGAATGGGGAAACTACTGAACATTTTTATAAATCCAACTATTATTTTCTCTTGTGGACTATATGTAAACATCTTTTATGTGAAATATCTTATTCAGGTCAGTACTAAATAAAAAATAACATGCATTTTGTATGAATATTTATTTACTGATCTAGTTCATGAATTAAAAGTGCACAGGTTATTAGTTAAAAACTGTCTTTTGATTTCATTCGACATCCAAAGGCAGGGGACAAGTCATATCGATTATTTTTGTGTTTTTATGTAGTTTTTATGTCCTTTTTTGAGCTTTATGGGTGCTTTGAAATGTTATTGAAGGGAAAAGGACAGAAAGAAGCTTTCAGCACAACAGCATATGGATTTTGATCGACATGAGATAGAGAATAATGATTTTTGGGTGAACTTCAGATGAATATCAAATCTATTTTTCATCAAAAACTCTTCAACTTCTCAAACAAACTTCTTTTTTAATACTAGAGGGAAGCATCCCATTTTCCTGAGTAGACTTCATTCATTTGATTATTCTCATCTAACGATACTGTTCTGTTTGTTCCCTCCTTTTATCCACTTAGGTAAGTGCATGCAGGATGGAGAGCCAATACAAGGTAAGTGCTTCGCTCTGGGTTTGGTCATCATTGTTTAGTTGGTCCTTTAGCTGCCTGTCATATGGGCCTATTGATGGATGGAGGGTGAGGCTGCTATTCTTGACAGTTATTGATGATACAGTCGCTAACTGAGCTGCTCTCATTCGGAATGTACCCCTGCAGAAAGAGCCATGAATGAACATTAGAGGCAGATCAAAGGAAATGCAGTTTTCCCCAATGGCACCATTAAACGAAGGCTTTTCTAATGCACCGTCCAAATTAATCTGCTATTTCTGCTCTGCATTTAAAACTGAGGATGGCAACCTTCATGCAACATCATCTCATGTGTCTATATTTTATGAGTAGAGCTCACTGGCTGTTCAATATTGTAAATCATTATTTTTAATTATGTCAAAGATGGGATGAAGCTAGTTTCACTGAACTTATAATTACAGTACAAGAGCTGCTGAAAAAAGGTTAAGAATTGATTATTTACAGAATAAGATAATATAAAACGTGAAAAAAAAAAAAAAAAAAAAAATGAAGGAGTTTGAATACTTTTGCAAGGCACTGTATGTAATAAGACTGTGTGTTCAGATGAAATCAGGTGAACTAATTCTGTTTTCACTGTTCCATCGCAAATAGTTCAGTAAAACAGGCTAAATAAATCTATCAATAAATATTATTCTAATTCAGACACTTTGTGTAGGTTTGCCATGAGCAAAATCAAATGGTGCTTCTGGGAATATTTCTGAACAAATTACATGGAAAAACACAGGGGCATTAGTTAAGCATTTCATTTATTTGTTTAAATTTCCATCTCGGGCGAGTGATGGAGTGTGTCGGAGTGGAAATACACAGCATAATTTGTGCTTTTTCTCCTGACAGCCAAATAAAATTGGCATACCGTGTTCCGTACAAGAGGTTCAATTTGCCACAAAACTGTGCAGGTTCAGCACGTGGAAACTGAAATTGACATCTCAAAAAATAAACAACTGGAAATTCATTAAAATCAACTTTAACTTAAGATAATTATCACATTCATATAATGCATTTTTAAATCACTGGCACTAATGCTACAGTCAGTACTTTTCAATGCACATTGTAAACATTAGGATCTAAATATAGAACTCAAAAGAGCAGTACATCCAAAATGCATGGTTTGATTTGGAGTCAGTCGTGCACTTCTCATTCAGTGCCAAAGAGATATTGAAATGTCAGTAAAACTCAAATCTAATATACAGTATGTAGCAAAAAAAAAGAGAGGTACTGTGGGACAAACTATACATCCAGTATATTATGTTGACGTGCTTTACAGGTTAAATTGGTTATCATACTCATCCTATAACACTGCTGAAACTTTAATTCACTTTTTAAATCTGCATGGAAAAGAAATGCACTTCATTATTCAAACGAGAAGTCATCTGCCTCTTTGAAGTATTAAGGTGGCAAAATGAAATGCAAAACATACATTTGCATTTGCACTTGTCGAGGCAACAATGTGATACCTTGCAAAAAGCTTGTAGAGTAACTAAATTTGGATTCCTTCAGCACAGACATTAGGAAAACATAAAACTGAAGAGCTTGTTTTCACCACTCTGTATCCTCTGGGAAAGGATGACAAACATAGCAGAAAACTAGAGACAGTCCCGCTGTGCAAAAATGCAGCTTGCCTATATTGTGAATCTAAAAATGAAACCCCCTCAGCCTTGACTGTTCACAATTTAACACAGTCCTTAAAGAAGAACTCCACTTCCAGAACAACAATTTACAAATAATTTACTCACCCCCTTGTCATCCAAGATGTTCATGTCTTTCTGTCTTCAGTCGTAAAGAAACTGTTTTTTGAGGAAAACACTCATTTTTTCATTTTTCATTTTTTGAACTTCCAAAATGTAGTTTAAATGCAGCTTCAAAAGGCTCTGAATGATCCCAGCCGAGGTAGATGGGTCTCATCTATTGAAACGATCTGTCATTTTTTTTCTGAAAAATAAACATTTGTTTACTTTTTAAGCACAAAAGCTCATGTAGCTGGGATGCGCGTTCTTGAATGATTCGTTCATCACTAGTCTTTGAGTTGTTTGAGTTGTTCGTTCAACTTATGGGGCTGTCACGTGATGAACGAACGACTCAAACCCGAAAACTTGTCAGATAAGAGGTGAGGTGAGCTAATCATAGACTAAAGTTTCTTATAGCATTACAGTTTTGTCTTGTTTGTAGTGTGATCAACGTTTGTGTAAGCAGTACATGTGTTAGGGAAGTAACACGTAACATTTTAATTATATTTTGTTAAAATGAACGTAATGACTCAAAAAGATTCGTTCATTTTGCTGAACAAGACTCAAAGGTCCGAATCGGTAAAATGATCCAAACTTCCCATCACTACTACGAATCACTTCTAAGTTCACCGTCTGTGTACTCCGGCTCAAAAAGGTAGAGAATGGCAAAAAATTCCATCTCATTTTCTCCTACAACTTCAGAATCATCTGACATCGTTATACCTTTTTGTTTGTAAACAGCGTTTGACTTTGTTAGTCTTTGCGCATTCGCTTTGTAAACACTGGGTCTGTAGTTCTGCCTATGTTCGGTGTGACCTTTCGACGTGATTCAATAGTACGTGAACGCGCATCCCAGAGCCTGTGCTACACGAACTTTTGTGCTTAAAAAGTATACAATTTTGTTTTTGTTTTTTTTGAAAAAAAAAAAAATGACCGATCGTTTCGCTAGATAAGACCCTTCTTCCTCGGCTGAAATCGTTTAGAGCCTTTTGAAGCTGCATTTAAACTGCGTTTTGGAAGTTCAAAATCAGGGGCACAATTGAAGTCCATTATATGAAGAGAAATCCTGAAATGTTTTCCTCAAAAACCATAATTTCTTTACAGAAAGACATGAACATCTTGGATGACAAAGGGGTGAGTAAATTATTTGTAAATTATTGTTCTGGAAGTGGGGTTTTCCTTTAAGTACCTCACCGTTTTTAAAACAATTACTATAATCTGAACTTGAAATGTTTTATGTCCATTCGTCACATAAAGCTATTGTATTGCATTTGAATACTTGTAATATAACATGTGAATGTCTGATTTACAGCTCCTTTTGTGTTTCAATGAAGAAAGAAAGCTCATTTTTCACTAAACTATTCCTTTAAAGTGTTTTTTTTAGACTATATTTTCTTACCTTAATCTTAACACGTTTCCATAACCAGGCAAATATCCCAAGTATCATCCTGGACAGTTAAAGGGAGGAAACATGGATTGAGTTGCTTGGAATTCTGTGCACGTTGTGTGTAGGTGGAGGGGCCAAAAAACACATTATGCCGGTGTTGTGAAATTGTGCTGACTCCTATTCTAAGTGACGTTCATTTCTTCAGCCTCTCTCTCAGACACAAAAGAATGGCTTTCGGAGAGATGATGTTTTCCTGAGACTAAGCAGCCTGGTGCCAAACAATAAGATGAATATGCCCGATAAACATACAATAAGTAAAAGCATTCACCTGTCAGTGTGTGTTTTTGTGCCAACCCATTCAAATTGTGCTGAATGCGAAAGCGAAAGGCAATCAGTTTGAATAATCTCGCTGTGTTGGTACGCCATTCATCTCCATCAGCACAGGGCAATAAAGCGTATTTTCCATTAACTCTAATTAGGTCTTGGTATTTTCCAGAGCTTATGCCATCTTTAGCCTGGGTAAAAGTGTTGTTGAGCTTCAGCATGTGCTGGATTCTACATTTGCTCTCTATCGAGGCTCAAATGATTGAGGTCAGTTATTCACACTGCATATCATCACAAAAGAGCATCATATTCATTGGATTTGTTTTTGTGCTTGACTGTCATATTACAAAGCTCGAGTAGCTGAGGCTGCAGAATTGATTCCAGAATGCCTTTTTAAATTAGAATCCATTTCCTGAATTTGAACTGATGTAGCAGGATGTGGATTTGTAGTTTGAATTTAATGAAGTAGAAATATTATCTCTGGATATATTTTGTATAAGTTGTGTATATACATTATTTTTAGTTATATTTTACATTTATATCAATTTTATGTAAATTTATAAACATTTTGTGGAATGACAAGGTTAAAATCTGTTTTGCTGGCTCACTTGAAGAATTTTGACAGTATTTAAAGGAATAGTTTCAAAAATTTCCTGAAAATTTGCTGAATCTTATCCTCAGGCCATCCAAGATGTAGATGAGTTTATTCATCGGAACAGATTTGGAGAAATTCAGCATTACACTGGCTCACCAATGGATCCTCTGCAGTGAATGGGTGCCGTCAGAATGAGAGTCCAAACAGCTGATTAAAACATCACAATATTCCACAAGTAAGCGACATGACTCTATTAATATCTTATGAAGCAAAATCTGCCTTATTGGCAAAAATGTTTTTTTCTTTGTGACTGTTGAATTTTTTTAAATGCTATTCAGTAAATTCCACTTCCTATCATTCATCTTCTAAACTCAGTCCAATTTATTAACTAGAAAGGAGCTCATTCTTAAATTCAGGTGATGCAAAATTGTCTACAAACTACATGATGTTCTAAAGCAGCGTCTTTGCGTGAATACACGCACAGTAACAACTCGCAATATGGAGGCCGAGAGACACAGAGCAGCTTGGATTGTGTGTTGTGTGTCAGGCATTAGTGTTTTCTTGGTCTTTATGTCTTTTTTCAGCGGCTCCCAGATCCTGTTTAGTTAGCTTAGCATCTTTATACTGGGCCCCTGGGACACGGCGCCTCTGATTCGCTGCTTTCATGGCTCTGGGCTGACTTTAAGGACTCAGAGCAGGCTTGCACGGCTGATTTAAAGAGCCTTGGCTTTAAAAAAAAAGTGCTCTGCTCAGCCTTTCTTTCTGTGTGTGTTGTTGCCAGCATCCAGGGTTTTGATCACGTCTCACCATTATGGCAAAATATGGCAGGTATATGGAGGCAAGCCTTCCAAGAGAATGCAGATTAGCATAGTGCATCACCTACAGATTCATCTCTCAGCTTGGGAAGTAAACAGCGATTCCCCTTGCAATACACAAGATATTATCCTAAGCATATATTGAAGCTATTGATAGCAAACAGGCAGAGTTGGTAAACATGATACTTATTGTGAGTGAAAATATCGAGGCAGACAGTGTAATGATAGTCTGAACATGACAGATATGCCGTTTGGCAGTCTGAGAGAAACCTATGCATGACTGTTAGAGATAATCTACTGTGACACCGAGGGTCATAGCGACTATGTTACAAGAAATATATCCAAAGTGAAATCCTAATTTTCTCTCGGCCTGGGATGTTTTCCTCCTCAGAAATCCCTGTCATATTGATCTATTTGAAACTGTCGTGCTTGGTAATAGCAAAGATAATCTTACATAAAGCCAGGTTGCGTGTCCGCCCACTGCCTCTCGAGACGATTTACCACCGCCCGCTCACAATGAATAAATAAACAGTGAAAAGAGATAGAATCTCAGATTTTATTCTATGTGGGCCTTAATTGTGCAATAGAGGTGACAAGCCTGGAATAAGAAGCCATGCTGAAAATTTCATTTGAATTGATGGGCCTGTAAGTGTAATGTGACATTTAGTCCAAACACGTTGTGTTTAAAACTTGTGAGCGATCGCTGATGATTAACCAATGTCAAATGCAACTTTTTTTTACATTAAAAAAATTAATAATGATAATTTTTGCAACCTCCATTTGTCAGGATAACAGCTCTAAATCTTTTAGTTCATAAAGTGATTTCCCCCCACTTTTAATTGTTTTACTTTAATGAAAGGATAGATTTTTTTTTTTTTGATTTTTTGAACGAAAGATCAAAAGGACAAACAATACAGATTTATTTTCACAGCCTTCTTTACTGCTATTTACCAAGGGGGCTAATAATTCTGACTGTAACAATATACAGTTGAGGTCAAAAGTTTACATCCCCTCTTTTAGAATCATTAAAAATGTTAATTATTTTACCAAAATAAGAGTAAAATAATGCATGTTATTGTTTATTTAGTACTGACCTAAGATATTTCACATAAAAGATGTTTACATATGGTCCACAAGAGAAAATAATAGTTGAATTTATAAATAAAAAATGACCTGGTTCAAAAGTTTACAGTGTGTTTTTTTGTTTAGTGAGAGTTAAACTGTCCGCTGTTCTTCAGAAAAATCCTTCAGGTCCCACAAATTCTTTGGTTTTCCAACATTTTTGTGCATTTGAACCCTTTGAAAAATGACTATGATTTTGAGATCATAATTTTCAAATATAATTTTTTCATTTAGTAATGCCCTTCAGAGGCTACAGAAGATACTTACATGTTTCCCAGAAGACAAAATAAGTTAAATTTACCCTGATCTTCATGTTCAATAATTTTTCACCCCGTGGCTCTTAATGCATCGTGTTTCCTTCTGGAGCATCAGTGAGTGTTTGAACCTTCTTTAATAGTTACTGTACATATGAGTCCCTCAGTTGTCCTCAGTGTGAAAAGATGGATCTCAAAATCATACAATCATTGTTGGAAAGGGTGCAAATACACGAAAATGCTGAAAACCCAAAGAATTTGTGGGACCTGAAGGATTTTTCTGAAGAACAGCAGGCAGTTTAACTATTCAGGACAAACAATGGACTCATGAACAACTATCACTAAACACAAAAACACAGCTGTGGATCATTCAGGTGACAACACAGTATTAATAATTAAGGGGATGCAAACTTTTGAACCAGGTCATTTTTATAAATTCAGCTATTATTTACTCTTGTGGACTATAAATATATTTTATGTGAAATATCTTATTCAGGTCAGTACTAAACAATAACATGCATTTTGTATGATCCCTCTTTTGGTAAAATAATTTACATTTTTAATGATTCTGAAAGGGGGATGTAAACGTATGACCTCAGCTGTGTATATAATATATTAGAATATATAATTAAAATATAAGATAGATGGATAGATAGATAGATAGACAGAGACAGACAGATAGATGGATAGATATGTATTTCTATATGCCTGAACCTCTTGTTTCAAGGGGAAATACATCAACCAAAGAAAAAGGACTGTAATTTTAAAGCAATTTCATGGAATATTTAATCTGTCTGAAGTTCTTGTTGAGTACAACAATCACCCTATTTCCAATTTATCTTTTTAGATAATGAATCATATCTCAGATATCTATATACATCTCCAAATAGCCAGTACTTATGTTTCATGTATGACTAAACCTGACATTTCTGTGCTATTAAGGGAAACTGCATAAAGAGACTGTGAGAAAGGTTTCAGTATCGACGCCGCTAGCATCCGTAAAAGCCCTGGCTTCTCTCTCACTCTCAGTTTTTCTCTAAGTCTTTCTCTTTACCTCTGATCAATATTAGCAAATTAACATTTCCAACCCCCATTTCAAAACCACAAACCCTCTAAATTAGTCATTAGAAACGTGTCTCAGAGGCAGCACAATCTGTGAGTAAAACCTACACTCATTCAATAGTGGATAAAGCAATTTCACCCTTACATTCACCTCAGACACACACCAGTTTTTTCATTATGCATTACATGACAAAAAGCGTACGTTTTTTTTTTCACTCCATCCTGATGGGTTTAAGAGAAACTGGCACATCTATAAATACAAAATAATCTGAATAGATGGATAACACAATGGCTGTGTTAGCTGAATTTTATGTTATACATTAGTAGCTGGTTTCTAGTTGCTCTACAACCTTCTACCAACAGAGTTGACCATTTTAAGCTTGATTTTTCAGTATGTTACAGATATAAATTAAACAAAAAGGAATATTAACCCAGTTTTTTGATTATGCAGTATAATGGACAGTTAAATATTGATTTACATCATCGAATCTAAGAGAACAAACAAGATTCTAGATCAGATGTCATGCACAGGTAACGGGATTTCAGCTTCCAGTGTGCTGCATTAGTGTAATTGCTTCTTAGATCCATTGATCTTTGAGAGCATTAGCTTGGCAATCATTTGAATTAGTCCACTGTTTCTCAAGCCTTCTCTCTTCTAAACATGATCAGACAAATCTATGTTCTCCGAGTTAACATCTAAAGGCGAGATGTTTTAGGTGTGTTTGTTTGACTGATTGTTTTCATTTATCATGTGTTAGTCAATGTTAGGCTTCATTGGGTCAGCTGATAGCAGACTAATGTGTCTGCAAGATAATGCGAGAGAGAGATTAGGTAGATTTTATTTCTTATAATGAGAAAATTAATGCTTTGGTGTGAGTAAGGAGCAGATAATTGCTGGAGGAATAGAAATGACCTGTTCTTGTTTCTGTGGTTGAAAGAGAAGTCCACTTCCAAAACAAAGATTCACATATAATGTACTCACCCCCTTGTCAACCAAGATGTTCATGTCTTTCTTTCTTCAGTCGTAAATAAATTGTTTTTTGAGGAAAACATTTCTGCATTTTTCTTTATATAATGGACTGATATGGTGCCCCGATTTTGAACTTTCAAAATGCAGTTAAATGCAGCTTCAAAACGATCCCAAATGTGGTTGTAAACAGTCCCAGCCGAGAAAGAAGGGCCTTATCTAGCGTACCGGTTCATGACAGTTAGGGTATGTCGAAAAACTCCCATCTCATGTTCTCCCTCAACTTCGAAATCGTCCTATATTGCTGTTTTACCTTTTTATCTTCTGTGCATGTTCACTTTGCAAAGACTGGGTTGGTACTTCTGCAGGGATGTAGGATGATTTTGAAATAATTTTGAAGTTGAGGGAGAAAATACGATTGGAGTTTTTCGACTTACCCTAACTGTCTTGGGTCAGAATACACAGAGTTCAGGGAGAGAAAGGCAAGACGATATTATGAATGATATTAAAAAGTATTTAAATTGTATTTTTTAATGAAAATAACCGATCGTTTCTCTAGATAAGACCCTTCTTCCTCGGCTGGGATAATTTACAACCACATTTGGGATCGTTTGAAGCCGCATTTAAACTCCATTTTGGAAGTTCAAAATTGGGGCACCATACCAGTCCATTATACTGAGAAAAATGCAGAAATGTTTTCCTCATAAAACAATTTCTTTACGACTGAAGAAAGAAACACATGAACATCTTGGATGACAAGGAGTGCATTACATGTGAATCTTTGTTTTATAAGTGAACTTCTCCTTTAAGGTAAAAAATATAGGAAAAGGAAGGACAACCAAATGCACCAAGAACGACAGCATACATGCTTTCAAATACTGATGTGAGATTTGTAAGGGTTATAATAAAATTATTATTTTTTTCTGCAGAAAGGTGCCACAAAATATTGGGCTTAAGCTACATTTGCTATTTCAGATTAGAGAGATTTTAAAGACAGAATGTTATCTACTTTATATTCAAATAAGGTACACCCCTGGTAGCAGCATGAATAAGTTGTTTCAGAATGGAAACGCGCATACAGAAAAAATGATGACAAAGTCAATCTGCTACCTGCAATTGCTCCACCAGCCTAAATGAAAAATGACCTTGACTGACAGATTTCAGCACAACGACTTCATCCGAGATCTAAAATGCATCTTACATGCTTGTTTCTGGCATGTGACCAAAATTGGCTGTGAAAGATAAATGATTTTCTTCACCGCATGTGAAAAAACAAGTGTGTGTTCTTCTAATTGAGAACATGAAACATTTATCTTGTCAGCACCTACAGTGTTTCAACAGTTTTGCCCTTTAGCGTGGTCTTTTACCGTCGCTAACAAGACAGGGGAAAAAATAGCTGGATTATAAATGGAAAAAAATAGTCTGTCTAACTGGTCTCATGCTCTCCTGAAGAAAAAATAAATTCTACTCACTATATACACTATATACTATATACACTATATGTTTGTTTGTTTGTTTTTTAAAGAACTTTCTTATACTCATCAAGGCTGCATTTATTTGATTAAAAATCCAGAGAAAAACTGTAATATTGTGAAATATTATTTCAATGTAAAATAACTGTTTTCTACGAGAATATAATTTAAAATGTAATTTATTCCTGTGATGCAAAGATGGATTTTCAGCATTATTACTCCAGTCTTCAATATCACATGATCCTTCAGAAATAATTTTAATATGCTGATTTATTATCAATGTTGAAACAGTTGTGCTGCTTAATATTTTGTTGGAACCTGTGATACCTTTTTTCAGGATTTGTGGTCAGTAAATGTTTATTCTTTCTTTTTTTTTTTTTTGAAAGAAATTAATACTTTTATTCACCAAGGATGACTGATAAAAATTGATAGAACAGCGTTTATTCAAAATAAAGTTTTTACTATTTAACTTTTTACCCATCAAAGAATCTTGAAAAATGTACTACAGGTCCCAAAAAAGAAATATTAAGCAGCACAATTGTTTCCAAAATTGATAATAGAAGTAATAAATCAGCATATTAGAATAATTTCTGAAAGATCATGTAACACTGAAGACTGGAGTATGGCTGATGAAAATTCAGCTTTGCATCACAGGAATAAATTATATTTTAAAAATATTTTTAAATAGAAAACCATTACTTTAAATTGTAATAATATTTCAGAATATGCCTGTTTGTTTCTGTATTTTTGATAAAGTAAATGCAGTCTTGATGAGCATAAGAGAATTCTTAAAAAAAAAAAAAAAAAAAAAAAAAATGTATTGCAAGTGTTGTTACCAGGCAAATACATAGGAAAGAAATTAATACTTTTATTCACCAAGGATGACAGATAAAAATTGATAGTAAAAAATTGATAGTAAAAATGATTCAGATGTCTGCTGATTGACATGATACATAGCCATAACACACTTTGTCGTTATATTTTTACATAATGCTCCTTTACACAAGAAGTTAACATTCAGTAACTTACATATACTTCCAAACATGTCTTTGAATGAAAATAGTGTTATGAATGAGTCACTAAATCATTTATTCCGCAAATCATTTGATAAAGACGGTCACTTTCTTGAATGTTTGAATGAATCAGTTAAGTTAATGATTCAATGACTCACCCATAAATACATTCACTTGTTTCGTTCCGGAACAAACAAGAGTTTTTGTGCACACAAAGTTCACAGAATTTTTATTTATTTATTTTTAGGGAAAAATGGGTGGAGACACTTGCACCGCAAAAAATTTTTAAACAAAGTATCTGAAAAGTAGCCTACTTGAATGGAAATTGTTTATGTAAAATTGTCGCTATGTGATTACCCATGAAATAGGGTATTTTCAAAGTGTGTGTCCTTTTATCATGAGGGCAGGATTCTGAGAGCACTCCCATCCTGGTTTGTGGGATTTACAACTATCCGAGTCGGTTGAAGCAGATACTCAAGTGGTTATTACTGTGTCTGCATTATGTACTGAAAAGGTCAATCCACACCAGATTCTTTAGCTGGGCTACTAGACATTTCATGACAAAGAACAAGCCAGTGTGGACATGCCTCTAGAAAAAAGCCCTTTCTAGGGATTTCTCCAGCCTTCTAGTGCATTTTGAGTAGCTCTTGTCAGAAAGTAATCTCTAGCCTTATGCAGTCGAAATCTGTATGCGTGAAATAAATGCACTATGTATTATGCTGTGGTTCATAATACATTGTCACATTGGATAAAAATGAGCATTAATACTGTCTGCTGTTTGCAGAGGCAGTGTAATGAATTTTTAATGATGCTTTATGAAATATATGGTTCAAAAGATCATCTAAATTGACCCAGTGCAGAACAATTACTACGGCTATAACTTTGTTGCATTAAATGAGGATAAACTCCCCCCTAAATGAGATGAGAGGGTATTTTATAGACTTTTTATTGAGGTTAGGTGCTTTCATGTATGCAACCAAAAGCATATGCATTTGGCAGCTGAGTTGTGCTTTTTCTAGTATTAAAAATGTGTCAGCACCATCATCTTAAAATCTGTATAAATCTATATAAATCGCTTCAAAGACACCAATGAAAAACGTATAAAATACGTGACCTGTACGCCACTTAGCGCACTTTCTCAGAACGAGCCTGTCAAAGTTAGCGGCAAGAATTAGTTCTTGAGACTAATTCTAAATGAATGTCTGCTGATTGACATGACGTCCTATTGATCTGTTTATACGCGGCCATTTAACAATCCTGAACTCATCTGAGAACCTATTCAGAGGTAATCAAAAACGCCATGTAGCCCCAACAATCAAAGCTCACCAAATTACTCGCTCCATTTTCTCGATCCACTGAGGCTGGTTACTGTGCTTTTGAGAGTTCTTACAAAAGAAATCTACGGACGGAGTATTGATCACTGGAGGTAAATGGAGGCTCTGACAAGATGGCTCTGAGCACACCTCTTCATGTTGATGGCCCGCTCGGGGGGGAAAGCGGCTTTCTATTAAACGGTACATGGCAAAACAAGAGGCTTGATGAAAGCGTGGTTAGCATTAATAAAAGCTTGGCTGCACAGACCTTCATGAGAAATATGATCTGCTAGATGAAAAGGCAATATGTAAGGGTGCAGATTAAAATGAGACAGATGCTAAGTTTAGATGCTGGGTTAATGACATGCTGAGAGGTAATGAAGAAGTTAAGAATTCATTAAACAGTTGGACCACACTTGCTTCTAGTATATCAGAGCAAAAATCTGCAGTTGTCAGACCAACACTATCTCAAGCTATCTCACGATCAATTCGTACGTATTTTACGAGGTGGCTAATTCCCCTTGTATGAATTTGTATGATTTCAGTGATGGGTAGGTTTAGGGGTGGGGTTAGGTGTAGGTTGTTCGTACAAATTCATACGTATTGTGCATCTCGTAAATTGCGAATCATACGAATTCGTATGAATTAGCCAACTCATAAAATATTTGCAGTGAGATCGGGCTGATAATACGTATACATACATATAATAAAACTACTATAATTATCAAATAATTGATTAATTAATTATTGAGTATGATAACTTAGTTTACAAGACCTTAAAAAATTAAAACACAAAAGCACACCTGATGCATATTCTTTATTCATTATTTCAAGTTTTTGCTTAAAACCGGAAAAAGATGAGCCAATGGGGTGAGAAAAATAAACTTCAAAGGGAAAGCAAGATTTTTTTCCTATTGATGGAAGCCCATTTCTGCCACTGAATAAAAAGTAAAAAAGGTTATTGTGACTTTTTGTCTGACAATTCTGCATTTTTTCTTAGAATTGCTTAGTATACATTTTTTTTCCTCACAATTGTGAGTTTATATCTTGCAATTGTGACTTTGTTCTTGCAATCCTGACATTTTTTTTCTCAGAATTGCATGATATAAACTCACAATTTGTGAGGAATAAAGTCAGAATTGAAAGATGAAAACATTTAAATACTGCCTTTTTTCCTCACAAATGCAACTTTGTATCTCACAATCCTGAGTTTTTTCTCAGAATTGCGTGGTAGGAACTCACAATTGCGAGATAAAAACAATTCTTGAAGATAATTCACAATTCTGACTTTTTTTTCATACAAATGCAAATTGCGAGATTATATCTTGCAATTCTGACTTATTTCTTGCAATCCTGCCATTTTTTTCTTGGCATGATATATACTCACAATTTTGTCTTTTTTTAAATTGCAAAAGCAACATTTAGATTTTTTTCAGCAATTCTGTCACAATTGTGAGAAATAAATAAAGAATTGTAATCAAATTACTTTTGTGCCAGTAAAAATGAACATAATTTTACAAGAAACTTACAAAAATAAATGACGTTATATTTATATTTTCCTAAGTTTCTTGTAAAATTACGTTCATTTTTATTGGCACAAAAGTAATTCGATAGAATTGCAAGATAAAAACTATTTGCAATTCAGACTTTTTTTTTTTCCTGCAAAATGTTTGTATCTTGCAATTCAGATTTTTTTTCTCACAATTGTGAGTTTATATCTCGCAATTCTGACTTTTTTTCTTCTCAGAATTGTGATTCGCAATTGCGAGTTAAAAAGTCCAATTTAGAGAGGATAAAAAGACTGTTCTCAAAACTGCGAGTTTATATCTCACAATTCTGACTTAATAACTCCCAACTGCGTGTTCTAAAGTCATAATTGCAAGATATAATCTCACAATCTCACAATTCTAAGGAAAAAAAGTCAGTTGCAAAATATAAACTCAAAATTCTGAAAAAAAGTCAGAATTGCGACTTTATTTCTCAGAATTGCAAGAGTTGCAAGCAATTT
This sequence comes from Labeo rohita, assembly GCF_022985175.1. Taxonomy (NCBI): domain Eukaryota; kingdom Metazoa; phylum Chordata; class Actinopteri; order Cypriniformes; family Cyprinidae; genus Labeo; species Labeo rohita. The sequence goes on from NC_066881.1 coordinate 24,674,978, forward strand.
TGACTTTATAACTCACAATTGTGAGTTTATAATCACACAATTCTGACTTATCTCAGAATTGCGAGTTCATGTCTCACAATTGTGGGAAAAAGGTCAGAATTGTGAGATGAAAAGTCATATTACCTTTTCTATGTTTTATTCTGTGGCAGAAATGGGCTTCCATAGTTTCTTGTTTAACGCAAAAACCTAATTTTCATTTTCTTTCTTACTTTTTTTTTTTTTTTTTTAATAAGACTTAATATCTAATTAAAATGTTGTTTTGCTCCTTAAGTAAATGCATATTGATTTAATAATGTTCAGATTTTTTTACTAACAAAAGCAGTCGGTGTACATTTTTACTGATCATGCCAGTTATTCATAAAATGGCAATTCGAAGGTTTTGTAAAGGCATGATGGCAGCCATCCAAATGCACAGTGTAGAGGAGCACACTTATATTCCACCATGATGAATAGTGGTCTGGGACACCAGGGTTAGTTTTATCATACACGGTAAAGTGATTCTACAAATATCCCATGGCTTCCACTGTAACTGATTACATCCAGTGTAGTTATAAAGATAAATGCTGCTGCAAAGAGCCACATGTTTTGTCTATTCCTTCCATCCTCTATTCCAGATTTCTTTTCTATTTTTCCTCTGCTAGCTGACTGAACTGTAATTTCGAGCTCAATATATCATCTGCATTTGCCGGGGATGGCTTTGACAGTGTGTAAACCCAGCACGCCAGGCCCCATACAGAGGTGAATATTTCGCCTCCTTTGTGGGCAATTAAAAATATTGCATGCGCATATTAGCAACAGGGTAATAAAGAATCACTCTGAAATGTTTGGTCCCAAAACATACAGTGGAATTTATCACTAAGTTCCTATTCTTAGTGATCATGTCAGACTGCTAGTACTGAATGCTACTGGAAAACAGCTACATTTGTAGTACACTGTAAAAAAACAATTTGTTGAGTCAACTTAAAATAATTTGTAACCTGGCTGCCTTAAAATTTTAAGTTCAGTCAACTCAAAAAAAGTTTATTCAACTTGAAATGTTAAATTTTACTAAGTGACAACTTAGATATTTGTGTTTGCTAAACTTAACAGATGGGTAAGTAACCCAGCTGCCTTAAAATTTTAAGTTGATTCAAATCAAATATCTAAGTTGTTACTTAGTTGACTCAAGTTTACTCAAGTTGACTAAACTTATTTTAGTTGACTGAACTTAAAATTTTAAGGCAGCAGGGTAACAAGTTATTTTAAGATGACTCAACAATTTTTATTTTTTATTTTTTTACTGTGTAGTAGAATAGTATAAAAATAAGATGAAAATGTACTTGCCCTAAAGCCATAAAAGATGTAGTTTAGTTTGTTTCTTCACCAGTGGATCCTCTGCAGTGAATGGGTGCCATCAGAATAAGTGTCTAAACAGAAAAACAGTCACCATAATCCAAAAGTACAGTCCTGTGAAGTGAAAACCTGCATGTTTGCAACAAACTAATTTTTAAACAGACGTTTTTAACTGTTGCTCCTAGCTAAATTACAATAGTTTTCTCCTGAAGGTGAGTACTTTTTTTAGCAAATTCAAATTTTTGGGTGCACTATCACTTTAAATGTCTCCAATACTATGTCCCAGTATTTTTTTTTTTTTTTAAATATTTTTGTTTGACATTCTCTGATTCTGGTGTCTTGTGTGCTACTTATTACTTATAGCCGGTATAACTTTATGCTGAATATAGAAGTATGTTTCTAGAACGTAGGTAAATCGTTTTTGAATACCTTATTTGTAACTATTTATGATGAACTGTGTACCCATGAGCTTTATTTCTACATCCATATCTAATGGATCAAATCTTTTATTATGCAGACACTAAAGGAGAAATATGTAGGCTATGTATCCAAAAGGGATATACATTTTAATTATGTGAAAATATTTGATAAAATATTAATCAAAAACAAAAACAAAAATAAAAAAATTTGAAATCACTCAATGTCATAATAGAACTGCTTGTTCAGTTTATTTGCATGTTCGACTATCATACACATTCATAAGTCTCTCTGTACTGTAACACAAACATATGCTTTACACACATTCACAGAAGTGTTCATCATAGACATACAGCAAGCTCCATCAATGACCTCTTCTAAGTAGTGCACAAAGATTAAAGTAGCTCATGTGATGAAGAAAAAAAATGTTAAAATCTCAACACACAAAAGTCAATAACATGGCACAGTTAATTTGAATGTATAAAGAATGTTCAAGCACATTTTAAAGTGCACCTTGTTGGTAATGTACAGCATATAACCCTAGTGTTTTGACTTCAGTGAACAAATATTCTGCTCTCCTGCTCACTGTGTAAAATTAGAAGGAAAAAATGAAAGCTGTATTAGATTGTGTCAGTAAAATGTGACTGGTCATTCCTCGAACAGTTTAAAGAGCAATTATTTGTTTTCTGCTCATCGCTATTATGTCTGTCACTAAAAGTTCAGCAGGGAATAGAATTAGCGTGCTTGCTGCTTTTGACAGCTTAATGAAAATAAGAGGGGGAAAACAACAATGCTGGTAATTACAGCCCAATGCAGACCAAATAAAATGCTTGAAATGTCTTGTCTTTACAAATATGTGATATAATGTTAGTTGACAACATCCCATTTAGTAGCGTGAAGACGGGTTTGTTGGGTGACAGCTAATTATGCTGCTAATTAGGCATGAACACAACACTTATAGAGGTGGAAATGATGACACAATATCCCAAAACGTCACATTGTGTGATGGTGGTGTTTGTGAATAAGTAACCTGTTATTTCGTCTGAATTAACAGAGGTGTATGTGTTTGTTCAGTTAGTTTCTTATAAAACTGACCTGAAAGTGACAAACATATCGGTGGTGAACTTATGTTTCCTAACATCCATTGAAAACAGAGACATTTTATTGTAAGAAATATTTAGGATGTTCATCCTGCTGAATATAATACAACATGAAGCACTGTACATTTAATTCCACTGACCTTAGTCAGTCATATTAATCTTCCAAAAATGAAAAATGTTTGAGGCAGATGTACAGTCCAATAGCATGTATTATTTTAAGGTGCTATGTCATATCTAGTTAAACCTTTTTTTTCTTGTGAGTCATTTATTCAAAAACAGTAAACCCATTGAACTGTACATCTGTCCCTCAAAGCCTTGTTCTCATTTCTGAAAAAAAAAAAAAAAAACATAACATTAAAAATGATGTCTATCTTGACTAAGGTTACTGCAGGGTCAAAGACCCTGCAATGAAAAGTGTTTATTCCAGTGCAAACTCTACATGTTTACGCTCAAAACATTATGACTGATGAAAAGAATTAATGTTTCTGTGTCTAAGATGATATGTGCTTGATAGTACATTTAATCAAAAAGTAGTTTTAGTGACGGTAACTTTGGTGTTAGGTATCTTGATTGCCTTGAATCGTGATGTGGAGAAATACTGAAGTTAGACTGTTATCATGAGTTTGGATATTTTGCTCACTATTGCTACAATATACATGTGCAAGCATTCACTAACATGGCATAGTCATTGTAAACAGTAGATACAGCCATGAAGTGATAATATAGTATATTTATATATGTATTTAGAATTTAATTCACACATTTAAATATATACTGTACAATGCACAAATGTCCCCTCTCAAATTAAACGAATCAAAACTCTTAAAATCAAGAGCAACAGCTAGGCTGTGGCACCCAATAGGGAGCTTAGACCAGTGGTTTTTAATCCTGGTCCTGGGCTCCCACTGCTTTTGTGCGTCTCCCTTATTTAGCACACCTGATTCAATGAGACAATGTACAGAGCGGTGGGTCCCCAGGACCAGGATTGAAAACCACTGGCTTAGACAACCACTTCCATCTCTCTGAAATGAGATTTTCCTTTGTAAACAGGTGCAGCTTTATGCAGAGCACAAAATAAAATATTTAATTCACTTTTAAGACAAGGAGGAAATACAGTGTATCTGTTCACGCTTTGACAGCCGCCGAAAAACTACTAAGAGCTCAAAACAAGGCAATTGTAATGCCTGTTATGCCTCGGTTTGCTTGAGCTGGCAGCACTGGAGAAGCTGAATCCTGCCTTGTAATACAAAAACAGATATTGTACATAATGTAAAGCTATTTCACACTGGTAAGGTGGGTTGTTTTTTTTGTTTTCCCAAGAAAAGCTTAGGCATAGAAAATGAGCTCTGGAATTTGACCGCCTTGCACTCCTGTGCCATTTGTACTGTCTGAAGAACACTGAAACTGGAAGGTCACCTTCCCACACTGAACTTCCGTCATACCCTCTTGTCCAAAATAACTCAATTCGTTTCCGTCCAGAACCACGCTTGCCGTATAGAAAGTGTCAGGCTCGATCTGAACCGGATACTCGAACCAAACCGGGAAGGTGTTGCTCGATCCATCTGAGAAGTACTTGCTAAGATTGGTTCCCAGAACCACTCCCTGTCGTTTGAGCTCAATCTTGGCGGTGTACTCAGCAGATCCGCAGCTCGATCCATAGAGCCCGAAACCAGCGATAAACACTCGCTTGTCGACAGCAAACTGAATGCTGTCGCAGCGTCCGCGATAACGCCATTGGTTGCTGCGGTAGGCGCACGACTGGAAGCGATGGCACTTCTGTGGCGTCAATCCCTTACGAGGTTGGCAGGCAAACTGCAGCTCAGGTTTCTTAGCCGCCGTGTACCATAAAAAAATGTCATTGGTCTCGTTTAGCGTTAACACTCCTGATTGCGCAGCGCCGTTCGCGAAATCATCAAGACCCATGGTTGGGATACGGATCAGGTAGACGGCTTGCCCGAGTACCTTACGTTTGTTGTCGATACTTGTGTTCATCTCCCTCCGCTGACATTCGGCCTCCGCCCAGCTTAGTGCCGCTTCAAACACTACAATCTCCTTAGCGTTCAGAGTCTCCCGTCGGAGGATGCTCTCCAAGGTCTGAGCGTCAATGTCACAAAAGCCCTCGGATTTAAGTGCCAGCTCAGCTTGAGCGTCAATGACTTCCCAGCAGCGTTGCGTTAGGTCTGGCTCTTCAAACAGACAGCTCTGAGATAGAAGAATGCATGCATTCTTTGCACTCAAACTTGTTTCCAAGAAGTTGACACAAGCCCGTGCCAGGTGCGGGACTATGTACTTTTTGGCTGCGTATAACGTTGCCAATACGGTGTCGGCACTCAAGTCTATTTCGTCACAGTAAATGTACCTGAGTAACAGAAAAGAAATAAGGTTAGCTGTGTTGTACATCATCTGCCGCAGTCATTCAAAATAGATGTAGTCCTTTAGGATGCATTGTCACCTGCTATTACTGGCCCAGCGAGAAGCTACTATTTTATGATGTGCTACCAGCGTGAATCACAATGTGTTTTTGGTCAAAGATGTACTGGAAATACTATCTTTTGCAACACCACTTCATAACAAAAAGTACTATTCTGACAATAGCCAACACTTTGGTTGTGTCCTTGAGACAAACAGACGTTTGGCTAAATTGATGATGCATACTGCAAATCTAATATTGTGTCCTGTAATGCATTTTGGACTAGAAGTCATAACCTATACAGAAGCAGCATAATGCACACAATGTTCAATATGTGTTTTCTGCAAGCAGAAACAACATGTATAAAATTTACACTTCTTTAGGAGAGTGGGGGAGGATGGATGAAAGACGCGCTGGGAGAGAGAACAAAAATCTCTCCCGAGATGGAAGGAGGGAGAGATGAGCTAGCACAAGAGGAGAGAGAGAAAGTGGAGAACACAGAAGGACTCTCAAGAGAGATGGGTAAGCATGAGTTAAGACCTATCAGATCTTCTGTCATGGTCCTAAGCCCCTCTGAGAGGCAGACATGCTAAGCTCACTTCATTATTTATTTTCTTCTTGTTTAAGCTGGAGTTCTATTCAACATTTAAGCATCTAGTGCCATTAGTGTGCAGAGTTCACCCTGATACATACAAAAGACTTTGGGAATGAGCCACAGCAGTTTTGGAGATATAGCACCAACCCACTTTGTGACACTCTGTGACTCCTGTGAGTGGCACTAAAAGCATATTTGGTTTTATCTGTAACAGATAAATCTGAAATCTGGCAACGTTTTATTATGATGGTTGTTGTATATTTCATGGCAGTTCAGAAATAAAATGTCCAAAGAGTGGCACTAAAAGGTTAGTGCTCTATTGCATTTGAAAACAATGTACTGCCTATACTAAAGCTACAATAACATAAGCAAACATGGTTTAAAAATAATACATTTGCTAAAGCAACAATGCCATTTTAGCCATTTTATTTTCACAAGACCAGTTAGACCAGTGGATAGCCAACTTGAGCAAGCTAGAAGAAGAACTTAAAGGATTAGTTCCCTTCCAGAATAAAAATTTCCTGATGATTTACTTACCCCCATGTCATCCAAGATGTTTATGTCTATCTTTCTGTAGTCATAAAGAAATAGTTTGAGGAAAACATTTCAGGATGTCTCTCCATATAGTGGACTTCTATGGTGCCCCCGAGTTTGAACTTCCAAAATGCAGTTTCAATGCCGCTTCAAAGGGCTCTAAATGATCCCTAGTGAAAACTTATCTAGTGAAACGATTGATTATTTTCTTAAAATATTGACAATTTCTATACTTTTTAACCTTAAATGCTAGTCTTGTCTAGCTCTGCGTGAACTGTGTGTATTCCGGTTCAAGACAGTTAGGGTAGGTTGAAAAAGTCCCATCTCATTTTCTCCTTTATCTTCAAAATCGTCTTACATAGCGGCAGAAGTACCGACCCAGTGTTTAAGTGAACGTACAAAGAAAATCAAACGCTTTTTACAAAAAAATAAATAAATAAAACACTGACGTAGGACAATTTTGAAGTTGGAGAAGAAAATTAGATGGGAGTAATTCGACATACCATAACTGTCATGAACCGGAATACACAGAGCTAGACAAGATGAGCATTTGAGATTAAAAAGTATATAAATTGTAATTATTTTGCTGGATAAGACCCTTCTTCCTCGGCTGGGATTGTTTAGAGCCCTTTGAAGCTGCATTTAAACTGCATTTTGAAAGTTCAAACTCAAGGGGCACCATTAAAGTCCACTATATGGAGAGAAATCCATAAAGTCCTCTTGACGACTGAAGAAAGAAAGACATGAACATCTTGGATGACAAGTGGGTGAGTAAATTATCTGTACATTTTTGTTCTGGAAGTGAACTTCTTTTCGTTTTTGAGGAAAACATTCCAGGATTTTTATGTGTATAGTGGATTGTCCAAAGTCCAAATTGCAGTTTCAATGCAGCTTCAATGAGCTCTCCACAATCCCACCTGAGGAATAAGAATCTTATCTAGCGAAATGGTCATTTTCTAAAAAAAAAAAATAATAATAATAATTATACACTTTTTAACCACAAATGCTCGTCTTGCACTAGCTCTGCAATGCGCTTCCGTGACTTTGCATTACATAGTCACTTTGGAAAAGTCGCGTGTGGTTCGTTCTGTGTACTCTGGATCAAAAAGGTAGGATAGCGTGAAAAACTCCATCTTATTTTTTCCTCCAACTTTAAAATCACCAGACAACGTTGTCTTACCTTTTTTTGGGCAGTTGACTTCATTTGCACGTTCACTTTGTATAGACTGGGTCAGTACTTCTGCCTACGTCACATGTGACCTTTCCAACGTGACTACATAATGCTAGTGCAAGATGAGCATTTGTGGTTAAAAATGATAGAAATTTGTATTTTTTTTGGAAAATGACATTGTTTGCTAGATAAGACCCTTATTCCTTGACTGAAATCAGGTAGAGCCTTTTGAAGCAGCACTGAAACTGCACTTCAACATGTTGGATCTTCAACATGTTGGCTTCCATTGAAGTCCACTATATGGAGAAAAATCCTGAAATGTTTTTCTCCAAAACCTTAATTTATTTTCGAGTGAAGAAAGAAAGGCATGAACGTCTTGAATGACAGGTGGGTGAATAAATTATCAGGAAATTTTTATTCTCAAAGTGAACTAGTCCTTTAAACCAGCTTAGGTTTGAGATAAGGTGAAGTTAACTAAGAATAAATTATGCCCAGTGATACTATTTATTCCCATGTGCTTTGTGCACATTTAGCATCTGATTCAGGTTAACAGGGCAAATGCTCTGTGCATTAGCACCTGATTAAACTGAATTGTGTGTGGTTAAGAAAAGTAAATGCAGGTTTTTGTGCTATAGGTGATGCAACTGCCCTATTAAGTCATGCTGAGGAGTTTTTTTTTTTAAACTTAAATTATCTGAATTAAGTACTCTATTCAAAATGACATTTAAGAAGTCAAATGAAACTATTTGATATCTTCAGTGTATTCAAATGAAGCTAATTGCACAGTCGATTTCAATCAGAAAAGACTTATTCCAAAGGCCATATCGCTTTTAATGGTCTTGAACTGTTGGCTGTAAAGAAATTACATGTCGGTGTAGTCGATTAACCCTCTGGAAGAAGTCCAGAGAGGAGTATTTAGATCAGAGAGAGCAATTTTCTTCACTCCTTCACTCACACTGTGCTTAATTGAAAACAATAATAACTAAATAATCTCTACAGAAAGACAATTAATGGTTTAACCAGACAGATGAGAAAAGGGTCAGCAGCACAGGCCTGATGGACAAGGTACAATTATATAAGGAGACTTACTTCAGCATAGCCAGAAAGGCAGGAGGTTCCACATCAGGGATACGGATCTCATCCTTGTCCTCTGCCAACTCTCCATAGAACATGGCATGGAAAACTGAGCTTCCCACAGCAAGGACATACTAATGAGAAAATTAAAAGAAGTGTTAGTCAAATATCATAAGGATAAACAGTTTACATCACTTTCTTTTAAATAATTACCAGGTTAATACCAAGTTTAAGTGCAAACCTATAAAATCAGCTTTCTATTGAAGGACACCTGTGGTGTAGATGGAAAAGGTTTTAGCTATTGTTCAGTCTCTACTTTTCCAAAGTGACCTATTTTTTATGACCTGACACTAAAGTCGTTTTATGTCTCTCCTTGCTTTAACAAAAAACCCTGATTATTCCCCTCACACTTCTCAAAAGAACTTTCCAGGTGGCAGGTGGTGGTTTCATATAATCGTCTCTAAATTACATACAACCCATACAATGACACATTCTTACTTACAAACCTGAATCAGAAAGGCACAGCTAGCAATCTTTAAATCCTCACAAGTTGCCCTTCAGGTTTTCTTTCTTCTGAGTCGATTGCATTGTAAAGGTAACGCTTGGCTGTTTTAAATTTCGGCTTGATCCCATTCCCCTGGAGTCATTTGAGCGTGAAGTACACGCAAAATTTCACCCACAAAGACCAATGCTTAATTACGGCTGTAATTTCCCCTTGGGTTTACAAGACACGTGAGTGCCATTCGTGTGAATGGCATTTGCCTTTCCCTCCGAAGCAAAGAGTGTTTCACAATGGTGTGACAGTGGCTGCTGGAGCTAAAAGTTATCTCGCTGATGCTAATGGGCGCACGTAGTTAATGATGAAATCAGAGGCCAACACAGCATTGCAGATGCATTATATAACATGAGCAGAAGTGAATATTTACAATTCACTCTCACACTGATGAATCATTTCCATTTAGCAAACTTAATTTTGGCCTTTTAAGGAAAGGTGTGTTTTTCTCCTTCAGGATTTGTCATATGAAAAGCCCATAACAAATATACTGTAACTAAAAGGAACATCAAATAAATGCTGAGAGCAATTTTGCAAAGGAAGCCTTTCCTAGAAGCAAACATAACCTTCTCAAATAAAAATGATAATGCATATCTGAACGCCAGCCAAATGGACATCATAAAAAAGGTGCTCTGTAATAACTCTTTCATGGCCCATTGCAATATTGGCTGTGGCCATGCAGCAAAGCAATACAATGCCCTTGCTTAAGTGTGCTTTATAAAGCGTCACATATCAGCCGAACACAGCTTTCAATTCTGCCCTCTTAAATGGATAAAAGATGAGTCATGCCTGAATTGTAGGCACCAGATTAGCCCTGTCTTTTAAAATAAAGTCTGAGAGTCACACGAGAACGGGTTTAAATGGGGTTTTGGTGCAGTTAAAATTGGCCAGAGGTTAAAAAATAATAATAATGCCAATCTAATGGTCCCCATGAAAATTTTAAGCAATTGTTTGGAAAGCTGCTAGTTTTGAAATGGACACAGTGGAAGATCTCTAAAGGTTTTTACTTAGTGGAGATCAGTTAGATCAGGGGTTTTCAAACTTATTATGTGGAGAACATTTAATTCACTTCAAATGTTTAATGCATTTGCGTAGTGATTTGTCAAATCAAATGTTTAGTTCTCTCTCTCAATATTAAAAAAATAGTCATGATTAATTTCACGATTTATCATTTAATAATGTTAAATACAAATATAAAAATGTAAACAGGCTAAATGTATACATTTAGTTTTAATTAATTATGTTATTTATTTATTTATTTTTTTTTTTTATTGAAAAATGTATTTGAAAATTAGATGGTTTTGTGTGGTCCAAGTCTGATGATGTTTCACTTGACCAAGAACCAATTAAGCAGTTTACTGAGGAAAAACCTATATCCACTGTGTGTATAAATATCACAACTTTAGTCACATATATGTGACCCTGGACAACAAAACCAGTCATAAGGGTCAATTTTGTGAAAGTGAGTTATATCTGAATAAATAAGCTTGTTAGGACAGGACAATATTTGGCCAAAATACAACTATTTGAAAATCTGGAATCTGAGCGTGCAAAAAAATCAAATTATTGAGAAAATCACCAAATGTTGTCCAAATGAAGTTCTTAGCAATGCATATTACTAATCAGAAATTAAGTTTTGATATATTTATGGTAGAAAATTTACAAAATGTCTTCATGGAACATGATCTTTACTTAATATCCTATCCCATGATTTTTGGCATAAAAGAAAAATCGGTAACTTTCACCCATACTATGTATTTTTGGCTATTGCTACAACTGTACCGGCTTAAGACTGGTTTTGTTGTCCAGGGTCACATGTTCATAAATGCTTTTGTACAGTTCTTCGACCACACACTCTGATTAATTAATACAGCACAAAACCAGCATGAAACTAAGCAAAAGACTCTTTGTTAAAAGACAGACATCTCCCCACTGCCTTCTGCCTGATTTTCATCAATAATTGAGGAGCGTCTCAGAAAGGCACATGGGTGGCTAGACTGAAAACAAGAGAAAGAATTTAGCTGTCATTAGCGACAGCAGTGAAGCACGTCTCTTCTAAAAAAAACCTAAAGCTGTTGTCTGGTACTTCTGGATAGTGCAGATCAGGAGGTCTTACCTTGTGTCCCGGGAGCCTCTGAGTTCCTCCGGACTGACCGACAACAAAGTGAACATCAGCCATCAGTTCGTTATTGAACATCACAGCATTTCTGCAGAGAAGATTGCAGAGAATGATTTTAGACTGAGAAACATTCCTTCAATGTATAGAAATGTTGAATCACTGACTTTCTATCAGACCTAAAGAAATGATCATATAACATAAAATCATGAGACACTAATCAGCTCTTTTATTTGGAGACAGAAAAGCTACATCTTGTTAATTCTGAACAGAATTTGTACTTTAGCAGCACTTCACGTACAGAATAATTACACACTTCTTTCTCAGGAAAATCCCTGGCTGCTGTCAATGGGAGTCCACAATGGTATCTTCCTCATGTATTATTGGGGTCCAGGCCACATAGGAGCAGTAGGTAAACAAGGAACGCTGTTCCGGAGTGACTACAAAGCCAGGTCTGAGAGCGCACATTTGTTTTGGCCGGCATGGGGCTTTCCCATGACGACAAAGTAAATATTACCCTTTGACAGAGAGCAAAGCCATGCATATAAAACAAAACTTGTTCCTTTCTTTTGCCTCGTCTGGGACAATGCATACTGGGCGGAACAGAGACGACAACTATGCAAATGGACGACTTAACATTTCAGAATATTCTCAAACAGTCTCAGAGATGTTTAATAACATTCCAGCAGTGACATCCAACGGCCAAACCTGAACCTGCTGCACATTTTCTTACAAATATTTAGTAAGTGTCAAAAGTCTGAATCCATTAGTGAAAATGCTCCAGTTAAAAAATAGTTTAAATTATTTTTTTAAAATAATTAATACATTTATTACTGATAATAATGTTTTTATTATTATTATTATTATTATTATTTTAGTTCAAGCACAGCAGCATGAGCTCCTAAAGTTTTTCAGCATGATTTGAGAGTGTGACTGTCTGAAAATTCACATGATACTGTGAATGTCACAAATGTGCTTAATAGGGCAGAACATTTCTTCAATTAAATTTTCAAAACCTAAAATTTCTTACTTTCAGGTTTAAATGTGCTCTTAGACTTTTGCACTCCACTGTATTAGATATCTCGGTATAAATGCTCTGCGTAGCTTTTAACCGTACCACTCTCTCGTCTCCCTCTCCAAACACATTTGAGGTTGACCTACCTCTCCCTGATCGTGGAGTACAGACCCTGCCAGTTGCAGCATTGGATAGTGTTGTTGTTGTTCAAGTTCTGCTGCTGGTATTGCTGCACGGTGGTGGCCGACGCCGGCTTCTTCGTGGGGAAGATCTCAGCTGCCATCTTCTTCTTCTTCTTGGTTTTCAAGGTGATGATCTCATAGCACACAGGGGGCAGCTTGGACGAGCTGCTGGGACTCCCCTTTTTGGAGCCTTTACTGGACTTGCTCTTAACTGACTCTGGAAGCATCAATAAGAACGTCAGACATTTCATGTTCCTTCCCTTGGCATCCACCATGAGTGTGTTCACCTGCAGAGCAGTGGAAAAGCATGCAGAGAAGATGTTGGGAAGGAAAGGAAGGATCTGAGAGAGGTGACGACTTGTGGAGAGGGTGAGGGGCCCCCAGAAGCAGAGCAATTAACTGAAACACAGAAGAAAAAAGGAAAGAAAGAAAGAAAAATCCACTTCTAATCTTCACCTTCTGAGAGCAAACTGTCAGGGAATATGATCTCCTTCCTCCGCCAGAAGATTAAAGTCAATTCGGCGGCTGACTTTTCTGTCCTTTGCTTCTAGTTTGATCCGCTGGTGGACAGCAGAGATGAGTCTCCATAACTGTGCCGCTAGATAAACGTCCTTTTTTGAATGTCTTCTCTCTCTCCTTCAGTATCTGTGACAGTCCCAGATTTAATGCTCCTGCAGTGGTTCAGAAGCAGCTAGTTCACGCTGTCTCTCTCTCTCCTCCTGACACTGACACACACACACATCAACACACATACACGGAGCTCTGCAGGATTCGCTTGCCGTGGACCTGCGCTCTGACGTGTGTTTTGCTGACTGTGGGGGCTGAATGGACGGATGGAGCGGAGAGAGTAACCCCCTACCGATGGAAGCCAGACATCCCCCACAGCCCAACCAATAAGCACTCTCGAGAGCCGTGATTGGCTGCAGCCACCATGCGCAGCACCTACTAGAATATGCTAAGACCTCTTTGATTAAAGTGCCAGCCCCTTTCCCCTTAGAATGATGCATTCTGATCTTCAGCATCTCTCTAAGCAGCCTATTGTTGATTAATATTTATAACATAATAGAAGTCATGAAATATAAAGAGTGCAAAGGAAATGGGAATTTATGTGAGAGCAGAATGCTTTATTCCAACTATTTAGTTCATCTAGTTAAATGTCACTCTTTTAAAAGAGTATGGCTAAAATTATTCAACAAGATGGTTTTAAGTGATTATTTTTTAAAATAGTTGTAACAGAAAAGTCAACCATTTAAATTACAATCTATATAATTAAGTAGTATATTCTGTCTTGTTTTAGCCCTCATACATTGGTGTTTCTTACCGTAAGGCACAGTGTTTTTCAGCCCCATTCTTTTGTCACAGATTAAATGAAAGTTTAAATCTCCTCGGTGATGTGCGGCTCAGCACAGAATACAGCCTGTCTTCACCTGTGAAGAACATTTTCGTTTTAAGTCCTGGCTACTGCCATACACATAGCCCTACATGTCATGTTTAATGCATGTAGCACAGAGCTCAGCTCTAGACATCTTTTCTGCTCTCACTGAATTACATTGCTAAGCCTTTTGTTCCTCAGCCGAGGAACACATTACAGAAATCAAGGAACCGAACACATTTCTGTAAAAGCACATAAATCTGATGAGATTGCTTGCAGCAGGGTCTGAATTTGTACAGTGCAAGACAACCTTATAACACTGATTTAAACTTTTGCTATCTATCTATCCATCTATCTATCTGATAATGCATTAAGTGATTGAAAAAAAGTGTTAAATAGAACATCTGGCACCTGTCTTGACATTGCAGATTCTGAAGAGGTCCCTCTGCTCCCTCTGCTTTGGACAATCATTGTTCTCTGCATCTGCTGGCCACCAGGGATGTTGCCCTGGTAACGGTGTTCACAGGATGGTTGGGGACAGCCAGAGAGAAGGTGAGATTTAAGAGACTGGCAGAATGAGATTTTCTGTTTATGATATTACTAATCTGGGTCTGTCTTGATCTGAGCTGAAAAAAAGCTTAAACCAGATTTAAGCTGGTCTAGAACCTCCCACTCTTGCCAAAATGATGCATAGCTCATTTCCCAGTGTCTGACCAACTGACAGAATCAGCTTGGGACCAGATTAATGAACTACAACGAACCTGCAAACTGACCTAAACTTTTTTCCCCAGAAGCAAAAAAGCAGCATATTTTGATTTAAACTGATTCAAATCGCTACTGTATGAACAAGTAAATGCTGTCAGTTCTCTCTATAGCCTACTTTGTGCTAGCCATGAATACCATCTCTAATCATAAAGTAAACATAAAAATGGCGTCGTCCACATCACTGTGCTTTATCACAGCTGACGCGACGTGAGCTCAATAGTGCAATAATGCAATCTCCGTCTCTGTAAGTTATCAAAACTGGTGTAGTGATGTGACACAGTCATCCAGTATGATTTCATTTACACAGCAGCGGCTCACCAAAAATGAGGTTGTGAATCCTGAAAATCTGAGGTTATGGGTTCTACTGCTGTATGAACGTTGCCTTGAATAGTACTGATTGTAAAGTCCCCGCACACTAGGAACAATAAATATATAAGAGTAACGATAACGTTCTTTTTATATAGGGCCGCAATGTGAAAAACGCAGACTGAATCGCAAAATCCAGTCATTGCAATGGATTAACTGTATATCACTAAATATATTTGAAGATGCCACAATCCCACATAAACGATGGTCTGTGAACCTATAGTATGGTGAATTTCGTCAAGTTGACAGTTCCAAGATGGCAGACACATCTACATGCTTGGAGCGGTTGAATGAGGCATCTATACTCATCTATGGGGGGAAAATAAATAAATAAATAAATAACTAAATAAATAAATCAAAAGTAGGTCAATACACTTGAATCAAAGCTTGATATTCACCACTGTCTGTGAATATAAGCTCCAAAAATACTATTTAAATATGAATCCTGCATGTTCCATGTGTCTCTGTGTGAATGAATACCACAGCTGCATGGTTATGTTTACTACACACATACTGAAGTGTTTTCAGCCTTTGCCGCCTCAGTATATTAGTACATGAACACGTAAAAAAATCTCTAAAACTGCTTCGAGAGTCACTTCTTGAGCATTTTATAATTTTTTTGAGAAATACTATCTTCATATTATATACAACAAAAACTTAAAGGTCTAGGTCAAAAGGTCCGTCAAAATAAAAGTTCGGTTTAGCTTGAAGAAATGATGACAGAAAAAAAAAAAAAAAAAAACTAAAATGTAATGATAGTTACTACTACTACTAAAAATATGAAAACATTATTTTTAAGGAATATTTACCAGAAATTAAATTAAAATTACCAGAAAAATAAATAAATAAAATATATATATATATATATATATATATATATATATATATATATATATAAATTAATTAGAAATGCTTTTTATTAATTATTAAAATTTAATGAAACCGTTAAAAATGAATCCAGAAGATAATGGAACAGACAGCATTTGGTAAAAGTAAGACTAAATGTAAGAATAAAAAAAAAAACTATTTCATAGGGCTTTAAAAATGTAATTTTTTGTTAAACTATTGTTAAATTGTGTAAGTTTCATGATTTCAGTTAATAAGACATGCTTTTGTTTAATATTTTTCAATTTAACTATTAAAACAGAGTCTAGAAAATTTTAAACAGAAAAAAGGAAATTTGGAAAACATCAACAAAATACTGATTTCATGGGGCCCTACATAAGCAAGCACTACAGTTATGTTGTCTGCTACTTTAAATGCTATAGCCTATTAAAATTGAGTAAATTCTGATTTGTCAGTGTTTTTATCCTTCAGACTGAAGAAAAAAGTTCTGAAAGTGATTTCAACTATATAATTTCTCTGTAACATTATTGTTATGCCTGTGGTGTGACCTTCCTCTTCTCATAGAATTAGAATGGTTTAATCTTTATAGTTACAGTTATTGTCCTTGGTGTGAATGGCCCTTATTGTTATCATCATACTTTTACTGCTGTTTATTGTAAAAGAGATGAGACAAAGCCTAAAAACGTACACAATCCATTAGTGAAACAGAATATAAACTGTTGCACTAATGTTTAAAACTGATACTTGTTACGAGACTCATAATGAATCTATCTTATAATGATATACAGACGCCTGTTCTTCTCAAAAGCTGTGGTGTTTGTGTAATTGTTCAGTCTCCCGACAGTTTCATGCAGTGTAGTGGTTGCACATTTCGCTAAAGGCTTGCTAGCCTCATTAACACTTTGCAAGCACAACAAATTGCATTTCCCATTTTTTCACCACACATGGTGTGAAATAACAATGGCACAACAATGCTTTATGTAATCATGGTAATGAGATTCTCATCTTTCACAAAGTAATTTCGACAGAACTGACAAGCTATGCGATTTTATGAATGTTAATAAGTCACACATTCAGCAAAGAAATGCTCCTGTGACTCTTTCTGCACGACTGAGGAAAAAAAGCCCCGTGAATGTGCGTGGAAATGTGTGACCTCTCTGTCTCTCACAACAGCCAGAGAAGACGAGACGAGCTGGACCTCCGCGGCGACTCGGACAGATCTCCATTCTGTGGGGACACCTGCTGGGAGTCTTGGCTTAGAGGAAGTGGAGCGGAGCTGAGAGACAGCCGTAAAGGTTGGCACGGAGAGGCAGGCAGGCAGGCGCTGGATCCGGCAGGCTGGCTGCTGTCCCCCCCCTCTCCTCCCTTTCCTCCCCCATTAAAAGCCAAGAGCACCTGACAGGTGGGAAGAGGGGAGGAAGCCGTGGCTTTGGACCGGGAACAGGGCTCATGCTGCTGTCCAAACAGGAGACTTGCTGGGTAGAGTGATCTGAGAGGATTTGAGGCAGAAGGGGGCTGGTGGACAGAGGGAGTCGGCGGTCTGTTTGTGTTCACGTGTGCGACACCAGTCCAGTCAAACCAGATAACAAGCGTCCATCTCCTCATGCTGTGGTCAGATATGGGCACAAGAACATGTGTTATGATTACTGCTATCTACCTGGGCAGCTGTTAGCTTTGCTCTAGAAGAGTGTTTGCCACCCAAACACTAAATTACAGACTTACAGTAAAATGGAACAAGGTGACCCTAGGTGAAGATATCTTCCAGACAAAAGGAAATGGCAATCATCAAGTAATTTTCTTAAATAACAGGGTGTTTTAAAAAGGACTTTCTGATCTATCCAGTGTGACAGACAGAGAGGTCTCACTCTATATGGCACTGAAATCAAGTGTTTGTTCTGCGTGGATGACCTGGTTCTGCTGTCCCTCGCAGAAGGAAGGCAGCATGGCCAGTCCGTGCAAGAGCAGTAGAGTGGACATCGACAGTCAATCTGGACAAAACCTGTCCAGTACTCCAAAAAAAAAGCCAGTTCTTGAAGCAACAGATGCTAGTTTATCTCTGAGGATAAACAGTAGGGTACAACGGGGCGAAAGGCACACCCTAAGGAAATGTGTGCTTTTCACCGCGCCCATAGTGTATGACTGCAGAAAAATATATATGTTTATATACGTTATGGAGCAACAGATTTTGTGTGAAAATAAATCATACAAGTCGTTTATTTTGTTTAAAAATCTTATACATGAGGTGGCAGTATTGATACAAATACTTTTGCTAAAATAATGTTTTTTTAATAATGTTCAGAACAATCACTTTAGCAAAGTTTGTACTATTTTCTGCTTATTTTGATAAATAAAATATTTTTTTTGTTCAATAAATATACTGGCATTAAAATATGTATATAAAACATTTTAAAATACAGAAACAAAATCATTTTAAAATGTAAAGATTCTGAAAGTATTGAAGGAGATCTAATTAATTTAAATTAATAATTTAATATAGATTTACAGTAGTAACAACAAATGATATTTTATTATATGATACGATTAATATCATGTGTTTAAATATGATGGTTTCATAATAAACATTGTGATTATCTCCAAGATGGACACCCAACATAATATATGATATTTTCCATCTGAATCTTAAATGTCAACAAATGGCAGCCTTCTGTTAATCATTATGTTAATAATTGTGCCTTTTAGCCCCAACAGCAGGGGCACTTTTTACCCCAAATGCCATACTTTTACATATTCTTTCATTATTTAAAAACTGCTGTAGACCTTTGTCTATATATTCAAGAATTTTAGCGATTCTCATTTGCTACTTAAATCTACAACATTTTTAAAAACATCAAATATTAGATCACGTATGCACAGAATCGACTTGGGCTGCTGCCCATGATCGCGTCAAGGATCGGCCAAATTTGCATGTGTATCTTGAAAAGCGGATGTTTTGGAAAGTGCTACACCACATTGTTCTGCCATCTAGTGTTACAGAGGAAAATAATATCAAAGGTGCTTTTAGCCCTGTTGTACCCTACTACACTTATATTAGCACATACTATTACTAACAACCATTAACACATAAACAACCATGCTAGACTTCAGCTAAACAACAAATTAAACATTCATGCAAACATGCACATGCAAGACTAGTAATGAACGCCTCCACTAAAAATTCTGGATAAAATAACTTGAGCCTAAAATAAAAATTAAATCAAACCAAACCACTCAACAGAATAAAAACAGTGTTAATGTAGTGTCAAATTCATATGTTCAAAATTGCACAAAATATTAGCTGGAATTTCCAAAAAAGCTCCAACATTTTGAGGTCACACTGAGGTTCAAATAATTTCAGCAGGGTAGAAGTGGGACTAAACCTCTGCAAATGGAAAAAATGAAAAGGACCTGTACAATCACTGGCATCACCTCAATCAAACTCATCTGAATTTCTTTAAATATAAAGCCCTCATTTGTCAATCAAATCTCCATAGTCACGTTCCCTAAACACACTAGTACTTCAGTATAATGACAAAAATCAACCAAACATCACTCATACTGACCTCAATTACTGAAGTTATGTATAAAACTCGGAGCAGAAATTCAAACTTAATGAAAAGAATCTGTACAGCTCTCTAAAATACGCTATTCTGATTGATCAAATAGTTTTAGATAAATACAATCTGTATATTTGATGACCGTCCCTGACAACCAACTTCCAACAGCCTTAACCTCAAAACTCCTTACACAACACTCAATAACAACAAATTGTAGTTAAACTCATAAATTGCTCTGTTGCTTGTATAATTCTGTATATAAATAGTCATGTTAATTAGCTGCACTGATCTTTGACTTTGGAGAGAGGGACAATGACACAATGTGTAAGACCTCTGATTCATGTCTGTGGCTAGATTGTGTCTTTTTACTGATACATGCTGTGGGCCAGTAGGTTGTACATCGATAGGACCACTGATAGGACCAATTATGGTGCATGAGCGCGTCTGCTGTGTGTAGGTGTGTGTGAGCGAGCATCTCTGCTGAGGGTGTGTGTAGCTGTGTGTGGGAGGGGAGGTGATTCTGCCATCTGGTCGAGGCCAGCAGCAAAAATATCTAAATTCACTAGTTTCTCGCTTCCAAAAGACCACACATATTTATTTATAAAACAATATTTAAGTATAAAGAAAATAAGTAGGTGAGAACTAAATGGACAAAACAGAAAAACAAAAATCAGTCACTAGAAAAGCAGACGTGACTGTTTAAGTCATCTTTCTCTGTGTCCTCTGTACCTCAAGTAAATGTAAAGGTTAAAAAAAAAAATCCATTTACTTTTTTTAAAAAAAAATTTAGATTAAAACATGGAATTCATTAAGGGAAAAAAAATATAGGATTTGATTAAACCTATAATACCCAAGTAGTGTATTACCTTAGTGAAAACACTAAATACATATATTTATATTTATTTTAGTTTTGGTAATTATTTCTGCTTAAAAACATACTCATTTCAGTTAGGTACTAAGTCATTTCTAATTGGCATTTAGGTTTAACATCTATAATATTTACATTTTATTTTAGCTTTACATAATTTAATTCAAATAGAAATATCAGTCTTGATTTCATGTTGACTTATTGGCCATCTATCATTGTGCGGCATTATCATACTTTTCTCCTCTCTTAACCTTGCACTATCAGGTCATGTGTGACATGTAGAATATCAGATTAAGGAAGGTCTTGTACTGTTCTATACAGAGAGCAAAACTTTTAGCATTCTACATCAGCATCTTCACTGTAAACACAGTCTCAAGGTGAAATTAAAGGACCTTTTATCTTTTATTTGATTTATATGACAGCAACAAAATAGAGAGAGAGAGAATTTAGCTTTTTTTTTTTAACATAGTGTTTAAAACTGGCACTTCCATGATGCCCTTTATCTGGACCCTCATCACCTGCCTTGTCTCTGCAATTAAGAGAATTATTATGTAACAGTTAGGAGATAAGGATGACATTTTTATTAGATAATTATTCCTGCTTTTTTTTTTATTAACAGGTAAGTTAAATCAGCTTGTTACTTTTGATAATCCTGAATGAATAGCCTTATTTCCATGTATAAATGCTAATTAATGCACCCCATCACAGCTAGGTTAGATGGGAAAAGAATAAAGAATCACTAAAGTTGCACTTAAATAATTGGGTACATTTTTGTGTAAAACACAGATGTAAGCAAGTAGTATTTGGCCGGTCATCTGATGCTAAAATGGCATTTTCCTGCTCGATGAATATGATTTGAGTTGTCATTTCATATCAAAGTGATATTTAGCATTTTACACATATTGTAACATCTAACACCACATCTAACTATGTAGGGGACATATCATGATAATCTGCCTTTTTCCATGTTTAAACGCTATAAACGGGTCCCCGGTGCATCCACCAACCCACACTGTAAAAAACAAACAAACAAACAAACAAACAAACAAAACACAAAACACAAAACAAACACACAATTTGGTGAGTCAACTTAAAATAATTTGTTACCCTGCTGCTTTAAATTAAAGTTCAGTCAACATGAAATGTTAAGTTGTACTAAGTGACAACTTACATATTTGAGTTGACTAAAAAATTTGGTTTGTTAAACTTAAAAGCTAAGCTTGTTACCAGGCTGCCTTAAAATTTTAAGTTGAATCAACTCAAATATCTAAGTTGTCACTTAGTACAACTTAACTAAACTTTAAGTTGACTGAACTGAACAAATTATTTTAAGTTGACTCAAGTTGTTTTTTTTGTTTAGTTTTTTTTTTTTTGACAAGCCTTTCTCTGCAAGCATGTGAAAAAATGAGCAGCTTAGATTTTGCTCCCCCCGTGACGTAGGAAGGGGATCTTATTGTAATATTATGGCCTATTAATCGGCAAGTTTCCACCAACGCTGCCACAATTTAGTTTTTTCGCAAAATTTCAATCCCAGCTGTTTTTTTAACATTACACTTAAACTATCAAATACACAAGTTTGTAAGACATGAAAGAGAACTTAGTTTAGTACTCACATGCCATGTCACAGCCGCTTTCTGTGCTGTGCTTCAGATGTGTGCTCTCAGAAAACCCTATAATCAGAACTTCCAACTAATATGGCTTTAAAATGCATGATTTCAGCACGATAGACATGACAGTCAAAACCAAACAGATGTTTTTTGGCAGAGTATTTGAGTTAGGAGCTGTAAAGGCACAGCCCTATTCCTAAAAGGGGGCGGGGAGCAGCAGCTTATTTGCATTTAAAGAGCTATGCACGAAAACAGTGAGTTTCTGCTTACACTCAAAATAGGCATTTTCAAAATGATATAATAAATGATCTGTGGGGTATTTTGAGCTGAAACTTCACAGACACATTCTGGGGACACCTGAGACTTACATTAGATCTTGTAAAAAGAGGCATAATATGTCACCTTTAATTATAATGGCTTTTTAGTTATTGCAGCAGTAGAAAACACAAACTAGCATTTTGTAGCATACAAATTCAGTTTAACAATTATAACACACATACACAATACAGTATTACACTGAAGCTCTACAATAACCAACAATGAATATCTCTTTAAACCCATTTCACACACTTTTACAGTTCAAGAGAGTAGTCAGATCAAACACACTGACCCCCGCTGCAAAGCATACTGGGTAACCACCAGTGCAACTGCTTTTTAAGTACTGATGCTTTAAAACTCTTTAATCAGAAAAAATACATGATAAATTTGGTAATTTTTTTGCATATTATTGCTATAATAATGGCATCAACACATTGTAAACTCTCAGGATGAATGCACCTCTCAGCTCTTCAATGGCTAAATTACAATCAAGCCGATAGGTGCGTAGGGAGATGCTCACAGAAACTGGAAACACATCGCTGTTAAGCGGAGACAGGATTGGCCAGGAGTCCTATTTGTGGAGGAGTGTGTTTGCTGTGAGCGGACCTCATAGAGAGCTGACCTCCTCACCCTGAGCCCACCAGCACAGAGCATAACCACCCACTCGTTCATATCGCTATCTCACAATCACACACACACACACACACCCACATACTTTACTTCATTACACCATCATGTCACTCCTCCTCTTCAGTCCAAAGAGTCCATCTTTACTACTGTAAACTATCTGTTTCTCACCCACTCACACACTACTGTACGGGACGCCCATGCCCTATGCATGGACCCTACACAGCATTATGAACCAATCGTATTATCATTAATTTGCCTATAATTGTTTTTTTAATGATATAAAATATTGTATTATTTTAAAGAATAATGCAATAAAACTAAAGATGAAGTCTGACTACTACTACAAGTCTCACTTGACATAAATGTGTTTGCATTATTAGTTCCACTTTACTTGAAGCCTTGTATGATGCATTATGTGTGTATAAATGTGTTATAATGCAGTATATATTTTTATAAATAATTGTAAACATAAGTTAAAATGCATTATAACATATGCAGATTCCTTGTTTTAATCCATTATACTTTCTAAAAGTGTAACAATGTGGGGATAAGTATTCATATCAAGCATACAATGTATTATAAGGTGCATTGCAAGGCATAATTAATGCATTAATAATACTTTTATAATGTGTTACATATATGGCTTATGTTACCAAATTTTATTTTGGGTGCTTTTCTCAAACAGTTTTAATAAATGCAATTAACTGATAAGCATGGCCTGTAATCAATTATATAACATTTTTTGATGGACAGATGGCCTTATAAGAGATTTTTACTGCTTTCCACTCAGGTCATCACCCTCAATACTTCGAAATTCCTATCGACCCAGGAGATTTGAAGATGTGTGGGGTTGTCTAGCCAGGTGTAGGAGTATTAGATAGGGGCTCGTTGTTCTGAGACTGTTCTGAGCTTCACATTGGGAAAGGAGGCAGACAGTCTATAATGAACACACTTTTGTCAGGAAGAGGAGGAGGAGAAAGCTCTCTTCTAGCTTAATAAAAGAGAGCAAGGATGTCGTTAGGATAACAATAATGATGCTGTCCCTTTCTGCCAATGACATTTGTGGCATTTAAAGAAAGATGTGGAAGGGAGAGTGAAAGGAAGGAAAAAAGGAAAACAACAGAAATGTCGCTTCTCTTCGAGCAAGTCTGTCTATCGCTTTATAGAAGGGGTGGATCGTTATAAAAATGTAACTGGCTTTTTTTCTTACACAGGGCAATTAAAAAGCTTTCTCTGTCATATATTTATGATAATTCATTTATTTTTGTCCAGAGCTGAGAGCTATGCACAGAGAGCCGTTGCGCAGATGAAAGGTATTGTACGTGGAAAATTGGGTTTTGTGAAAGTGGGTCTATCTGACAAGCCATATCCACAGCAATTACCGAGGAACATTTTCAAACCTTTCAAAGAAGCTTAGAAAGTGGTGCAATGTAAAAATCCCAAAAAGCTGAGCTCTGATCAAAGTTTGGAGCTTGTCTGGATGTTTCTGTTTTTGATGGAACCAAACACTTCCAGTGGAGTGTGTTACATATTTCAAGTAACAAGTAAGGTAACGTTTGTACTTTCGGAACGTCATCTGAACCAGAGTTATGTCCGCAATATCAATGTGCACACTCCAAACAATTCTGAGGGAGGTTATGCACTTATAACATGCAAAAAAGGGACAGTGAGTAGTTATCCTGTTCTTTTTTCCCCCCTAATTTTTCATCTATGTATAATTCAACATGTCTTAGTGATTATAAGATGCTGTCGAGTTTAAAGTTGTTTTTTTTTTTTTTTTTTTTTTAATTCCCACCAATCTAAATCCAGGTCTGTTGTGCTCCATCTCACGTTCTGTTTAAATGGTCTCTAATGTAGCACCAATAAATCAACACCAAAAACTGTATTTTTATCATTCTCTAGATAAGTTCAGCTCAGTACTGCATGCATATTTATTATAATATATATGTGGAAAATACTGTGGAACTGTGTGTATTTTAAGGTCATTGCACACTGAGTCCGAAATTTTCGCACTTTAAAAAAATTAATACGATCACGTTTACACACTGCCTCTGAAACTTTCGTCCGTCGGGTTCGATTTTCTATTTTTCGCATCCGTAGCAAGCATTTTGAGAGGTGTTTTGACAGATCAGAGCCACCTTACAAGCGAACGACAAAATTAAGAATTGCGTCTGACAAGTTCATCCACTTTGTCTCACGGTACAAGTACTGTGAAGGTCCTTGAACACTGAGTTCATAGAAATTAGTGGTCTTCTTTATAATATGTGGCTCCAGTAACGTTAGCAAAGCATCAAAGTTTATTGACATCCTAAAGTAAACTTTGAATTGCCCGGGATAATCCTGCAACTCCTTAAGGAGGTGCACACAAAAAGTATTCTCTCCTTCTTCTCTATATCTTATAATTGGATGGACCCAATATGTCCTTTTTCTCTTTTCGAAGAGAGTGGACAACAAAATCATCCTCACTGCTTGAAGATTCAATTGTGTATTGTTTTGCGAATTTTTTCACAACTGATAAATTAATACACATCGGACTCAGTGTGCAAGGTTTCTGTGCGTGACAAATTTTTAGAATGACGAATACGAAAAAGGCATACGAAAATTTGGGACTTCAGTGTGCAATGACCTTTAGAGGGCAAATTAACACACAGACATATATTGGCTATAACTAGAAAATACAATGCTTTAAACCATACTTGTATTCTTTTTACAACACATGTAATTTTACACATTAAACCAATAAATACAAATACTTACTTACCAAGTTTGTAGATTAAGGAAATTTCTGAAATGATGGCTGACGAACGTCTTCTGTCCGCAATGGTCTCCATGAGATATGCCGATAAGTGATGTCAAGAACATGATATGATTATTCAACTAATTCAACATGTTTTTAAAGTTGAGGGGGCAAATACTCTAGTTCAGTCAACATACAAACTAGCTGAGACTGTGAAAACTTAAAAATGTTAAGTTGAATGAACAAATTCAGAAACTGCAAGTTGTGTCAACTTACAAAAAATAATTGAAAACTGAACTGCTAAATAATTTTTTACAGTGCATAATATTATTTTTTCAAATAAGTAACACTCATCAATGTTTTGGGGCTCTTGTGTTAATACATACAATGAACTGCCACATTAAACTGCTACTTTTATTAACTTCTATGGCGCATTCCATGGTACATTACCTTTGTACTGGGAAGTTGGAAATAAGAGTTCTACTAGAGTTCCTAGTAGAAACTTTTAACTGGAACGTTGTAATGTCCATCTAATGTCAACTTTAATTTGATGTCTAATACCGCGGTCAGCTGATATTGATATTTTGTTGGTTTTAGGTTGTGTAACCAAAATCCAACATTAAGTCAATGTCAAATTGATGAAATGCAACTTATGTCCCATGTCTGGTCCGACGTCAACCTGACGTTATATTAACATCTGGTGCCTGCTGGGTGCATTATCCAACCTCTGTCTGTGGACATGATACTTCGGCATTATCTGCACAAAACAAAGCTTGTTTATGTGTTTTTATTGACTGGCATTGCTAACAATGCATGTGTTCATCTTGATTTTTTCCTGGATCATCTTGGTGTACTGGATCACGAGTGTAAATGGGACACATTATCAGTCACTGCATACAACAAAGCATTAAAAAGTAACTTATCTAATGTAACAAAGTAATGAATAACACAATACTGTACATCACTCCCAAGCACTAAGCATTTCATCCCAAATCTCAAGTCCACATCAGCAACCAGTTGTTTTTTAGACCAGGATTGGCTAACCTTCTCAGAGCTAATTCTTAATGATTTCCTCTAAGCTTAACAACAAGTGTCACCTCCGTCTGACCTTTTCAGTTTTTATCAGCGCTAACATAATCACAGTGATGCTAATCAGGATAATGAGGTGTTAACATTAAAGGCAACATGCATGCTGCCCTTTTCTACCGCATACACAAGCAAAAAAACACATGGGGAGAATCGAGCTGTTCATAAAAGTTGCTGGAAAAATCTCAGCATCTGACTCACTAACAGCATGTGTGTTTCTTGACGTTAAAACACTTACTATAAGGTTTACCATTTTTTTAATGCTCTGTTTGCCACTTTGCAAACACATCGGTTATTTTGTTTCATTGGCAGTGGAAGATTCATTAGAACTGAATGTTCCTTCTCTTCAAACACACCTTGCTAATTAGGCCTAAATTCAAAGAAAACATTTCCGTGTATTCAGTCCCTGAGAATTACAAGAATAAACATCAGTGAACCGAGACTTGTTCAAGCTATATTTGGCTCCATTTGAGAAGTACGACCGAAAAGTCAATAAACAACGGTACCAAAAGAAACCACAATAGACGCAGGTTACAAAATAGCACAAAGGTCTCCATGGAGATTGAGGTATTAACCCAGGGCGAAGGTATAGAGTGTCGAGATGAAAGCCATACACAGCTGCTGTATTTGTCTTCACATACCTCCACAGGGGAGCACCTCTTGATTTGTGGCACGCAGAATTTCATTAAACAGATTAGTTCATTTCTGTTTCCTAGCACCTCCAAGTATTCCAGTTCTGTGATCAGATAGCAGAGGAATCACAATTAGCTTGATTAAGCCTAACAATTTTATTCTTCTATAGATAAACAGTGTCACTTGCTATATAACTATACTTTGATTGTACAAATACAGACACAATACAGGCTGACAGTTCAAAGTGATTGGCATGTCTGAAGTGGAAGTCTGATCTACTAAGCTTCCGTTTCATTCCATATTTGTTATATTCCTTACTCACTTTAAAAGGAATAGTAGAATACCCAAAAATTTAAATTGGCTGAAAATGTACTCGCCCTCAGTCCATCCAAGATTAGTAACAGATTTGGAAGAAATTTAGCATTACATCACTTGTCCACCAGTGGATCCTCTGCACTGAATGGGTGCCGTGAAACTAAGATTCCAAACAGCTGATAAAAACACTTTCACTATCACAATATCCTATACATAAACCATGCAGTCTACCAATTATATATAATCTTATAGTCTTATAAAGTGAAAATCTGTGTGCTTGTAAAAAATAAATCTATCATTAATGCGTTTTAACTTTAAATGGTCACTTCTGGCCAAATAACCTATAGTAATTAATGCTTCCTCCAGTGAAAAAGTCTATCCCCTGTTGTCGTCTCACATTAAAATCCACCAGCATAGAAATGCTGTAGACTTTAGACAGGTATTTGCTTGTAAACGGTACTTGATTTGTGCATATTTCTCTTCTGATTCAGATGAGACGACTTTTTCACTGAAGAAAGCAATGTTATGGACAGAGGACTCATATTCTACTAAAAACAAACAAACAAACAAACAAAAAAACATCCCAATGATGAATTAATTTATCAGTTTTTCAATTCTCAGCATATTAACTAATGAACTGAGTGAATGATGTGTATGGATTACATGTGGACTATTGTGATGGTTTCATTAGCTGACTGGGCTTTTGATGGCACCCATTCACTGCAGAGGATCCATTGGTGAGCAAGTGATGTAATGCTACATTTTTCAAAACCTGTTCCAACGAAAAAGCAAACTCGTCTAGATCTTGGATCACCTGAGGGTTAGGAAATTTTCAACAAATTTTCATTTTGGGGTGAACTATTACTTTTAACTTATATAAAGCATTTCTAACGAAAGCTTGGAAGGGTGTATAAACAGCCTTATAGCTTTTGATAATTTGTTTGGAATCTCCTAGCTCCAGGAAGGAAGCCTCTCCACTGAGACCCTTCAACCAAACAGTCAAGCCAAAGACTACCTATACCTCTCTTATACATAATAGAGAGATCCGAGCATACATAGAGAGAATGAAACTCAAATTGCAGTGAAGGTCAACCAAAAGGTTAACCACAAAATTGAGCAATTTACGTTATGTAAAGGTGACCTAAGCCTTGCCAGCGCTAAAAACCCAGAAATTAGAAATATAATTAATTACACAGAAAATAAATAGGACATAGACATACAAAGAAAGCAATACGGTTTACTTACAAAGTAAAGTGTAGTAATATACAGCATTCTGTCTAGATAATGCTATAAATACACTATCACCCATTCAAAATTTGCCATGTATACCTATGGCTAAAGATGGTACATTTCAAATTTAACACTTCCTGCATGAGTTAAGTAACTGTCATTGAAATAAATGGGAATTTTAACTTTCTCCAGGTAATAGACTTTCTTTAGATCAACAGCTGTGTATAAAATGATGGATCAGCCATTTCAAAAAGGTTTAGTTTCTTAGTGAATGCCATCAATTTTACAGGCCATGCTGTGTGTTTTATAGCATTTAGCCGCTAATGAGCTGTGCATTTTTTCTGGAGCGAATACAGTTGCTATGGTCTGGTGAGGAAACATCAGTATACTGCTGCTGAGCTTTGCTCTACACCTTTAACATACACAACATCTTATTAGATTTTTAATTTTCTTCCACTTATACAACTGACTAATTACTACCCACTCCTGCTTGTCATTTAGCGGATATTTTTTACCCACAGCAGCTTTTTCGTCCACTAATTGTAACTTAACTCTGGGTTGAGCACTGTGCTTGAGGGCACAATTGTGATAGATCTCGGTAACCCACCGTTTCATGGGTCACCCCTTCATGGGATTGAAAATTGGCCGAAGGAAACCTTATAACCCACTGTAACCAAACTCAATCCTGTGTAATTATTGCATTACTCGGGAAAAAAAATTACAGTAAACAGAACTGCATGCAACAAGCTATATATTGAGGTCTACATAACTACGGAATCCATATGGAAATCTATATGCCAGATTCAGATCTGGGATATGCAGGGCTTACATTAAATGATAAAGTGATTGCAAAGCCTTTGATGTCTTTTCAAACATTCCACAGAGAGAATCAATGAGGCACTGAAGAACATGACAGAAAATTGGATGCAAAAAGAGAGGAAAGCTGGAATAGAAAAGATTCTATTCTATCACTAACAATGTGGATTTCATTAAAATTTGGATATGGCAGGTTACAGTATAATAATGAAAGAGCAGCAAAGTCCTATGGGTTCACAGCAGAGTCAAATGAATCAGAGAGACCAGTTTAATTCAAACTATTTTGCTCAGTAACTAATTCTAGACATGTACATCTATACCTAATCGGATACTCAGCATGTTCCTGCAGTTCAAATTCAATTCTGTATGTTCATGACCACAATGACACTACAGCTAATGGCTCATGAGAACAGAGTTTATACAGCATAACAAGCGCTATTCTTTGTTAAACTATAACATTTCACATCACCGCAGTCATTCTGCAGCAAAAACAATTTGCAAACGCTGGTGCCCGTTTGAATAAAAGCTGCAATGCATAAAAAATGTATAAGTAGTACTTAAAATGTGTGACCTATATTCTCCGTGCAAATAAATAAATAAGTGTGTCTGGGTGGAGGAGAATTCTTTCCAAACTGGGACACAAGAGAGCATAATAGCATAATGAGAGAAGGATTTAGATCTTGCTCTGTAAAAGCATAATGGTTCCTGATCCTATTTTTTTTCTTTTGCTCGTCAGAGAGATTATATCCAAACACCCCTCTTCCCTGTTACTGCCCTGAAATATGAGCCCCCCTGCAAAGTAAGGAATCCCCTTTCAGTTTGGATGCATTGTGTCATTCTGAGCACAGGAATTTAAATTCTCGTCTGTTATAGCTTTAGTTGAATGGGTGATTTCTGTATATCAAGCTTTTATCATAACACTGCTGGAATTTCTTTGTAAGTCTTTTTCTCACTTTGGTTCTCTCATCAGTGCTTTCTTTACCCTCTACATTCTTTCTGTTCATATTTTTATTATCCGTTTTTAAATGCACAATCTTATACCAGTTATTTGGGATAAGCTGACACAGCAAAATCAATAACTATTTCTGTGTTGGCCTATAACTGATAATCTTGAAAAAGATACTAGTTTGTCTGTTAAAAGTATGGAAAAAATAAAACATGACAGCAGTAACGTAATAATATATGTTTACAAACAATACTGGCAAGCAATTCCAGCTGCAGTGTTGACCTGATTCCCTATTGAGAGTCTCTGCATCATCCTGTCTTCTTGTGCATTTGTCTTACGTGGACTACCAGCGTTTTAGGGGAACTTGAATTAATTAGTGTCATCGTAAATCTGCAATATCTGAGAAATCACAGATTTGGAATGACCAACTTCTTTTGCAGTGGCTGAAAGGGTCATCCCTTTGGCCTTTATCTGGACAACCTCTTGTTACAGGGTTTCAGTCAATTTTGAATGGCCCGCCATCTTGCACTCTCAGTGAAAACTGGAGGAATGCTGCTAGTTAAACAGGGTTGGTCATATAATTAAGGAAATTAGCACTATGTGCCAGATTAACACCAATAACTTGGAGGTATCTGTAAGTGTTCTCTAATTTTGATCAGAGTTCTTTTTTAAATATCTCATTTAAGCATACTGGCAAGCACTTCCAGCTGCAGTATTGAACCGATTTCCCATTGAGAGTCTTTGCATTATCCTGTCTTCTTGTGCATTTGTCTTACGTGGACGACCAGTGTTTTGGGAAACTTGAATTAATTAGTGTCATTGCAAACCTACAATATTTGAGAAATCACAGACTTGGAATGACCAACTTTTCTTGCAATGGCTGAAAGTGTCATCCCTTTGGTCTTCATCTGGACAAACTCCAGTGAAAAGGGTTTTAGTCACTTTAGAGCGGGCTGCCATGTTGCAATCTCATTTAAAATCGGAGGAATGCTACCAGTTAAATAGGGTTTGTCATAATTAAGGTAAATTAGCACAAGGTGCCAGATTAACACCATAACTTGGAGATATCTGTAAGTGTTCTCTAATTTTGATCAGAGTTCTTTTTCAAATATCTCATTTAAGTATACTGGCAAGCAATTCCAGCTGCAGTGTTGAACTGATTCCCCATTGAAAGTTTCTGCATTATCCAGTCTTACATGGACGACCAGCCTTTTGGGGGAACTTGAATTATATAATATATTAGTATATATTAAAATTTTCCTTTTTCCACCATCCCTGTTCATGTATTCACTCTGTCATCTGTACTGTCAGGAGACAGAAAAATCCCTGGTTCTTTCTTTTTGCTACACTGATCCTTTCCCACATAACCCTGGGGAAATGAATGGGATACTGAAGAAAATTAAGTAGAAAAAATACAAGGAAAGAGGACCGGCCAAAAACGCTTGACTCACATTCACTGGCTTCAGCACAAGAGAGTGAACCTATTACCAAAACGGTTGACTTCTGCGAAAGAAATGAATGACCTTTTGGGCAGACAAACGAGAGGCTTAACACAGCTTAGCATGCTGGCTATTGCAGTTGTAACCTTTTCACTTATCTGGTACCTCAAAGGCCATCATCTTGGCAAACTGACATCTGAAAGGAAAGTGGAGTGTGTATGTGGGCGCCAGGTTTCGCAAAAGCAGGTCATCCGTTTCTTTTTACCCTTTTAATCAAACACACAGGATCTGTCTTTTACTTTAAATGAAACTTTAAAATGTATTTCTGAATTCAAGTCCAACTACTCTCATGATGAAGACATGCCTAAGGAATTATGAAGATATTTATTGTGAAAGAAATCTCCCTCTTCACCCCTCCTCCTGTATCCACTCCTTGAGAAGCGTCTCTCACCTTCAGGTTCCTTGCTGATTGCTGGTTTCAACTGGCCTTCACAGGGGAGCCCCTTCACGGGTGAGAGTTTAAATAAGCCTGACAGGAGAAGCCAGCATTGGATCATCTGGGTGAATGAGCTAATCAATATTTCACATCTCCAGGCGGTGGGCAGATGGACAATGAGTCTAGACAGGCCGGGCTCAAAAGGGAGTTCCTTGAAAACATGTGCTTAGTCCAAACTACAATGAAGAAAAAGGGAAAAATAAAGGATTTTATTACTTCTGACAATTTATGTTTTTCCATTGTATCTTATTCAGCATCATGTATAACGTAAGCCTGATTTATTGATGGGTTAATGTAGAAAATCTGTTTTTGTGGAAACATATTACTTGAGCTCTGTCTTGCCATAGCTTCATTTTAGCCACAGAAACACCACACAAGTGACTTTCACAGTTCACGTTTCAGAAGATTGAACTTCATTCATATTGACACGTGTCAAAAGCGCAAGGAGTTGAAATGGAGTTCATTGCTTCACCACTGACTTCTCAGAATGCTTGAATGATTCATTTCTGTTATTTATCACTCTACATATAAACATTACTTTAAATAAACACTGGAGAAAGACCATATGTGAGCACTGGATATGTTTAAGATCTTTAAATGGATAGCTCAACCAAAAACGCATTCACTCACCACCATGTTGTTCCAAACCAATATGACTTTCTCTCTTCTGTGAACACAAAAGGAGATGCCATAAAATGAAAGTGAATGGTCACTGGGACTGGCAGCTCCTAAATGACAAAAAAAAGAACATAAAAGTATCATAAAAGAGGTCCATAGGATTTGTGTTCTGAAAGCTTTGAGTAAGGAACAGAGGAAAATTTATACTGTCTTTTGTTTTGCTCCCAACCATAAGCTCTCAAATCTCCTGAAATTTGAATATGCACATATTTACATTTGCCACATTTTTCTCAAGCAAGGTTTGTACAGCTACATAAGCCTGTAAATATAGCAGTTGCATGATCTGCTTTATGGTGTTTTTTCCCTTTTTTTCATCATTTTTGGAGCTTAACAGCCGCTAGTCACCATTCACATTCAGTGTATGAAAAAGAGAAGTGTGAGCATTTACTAAATAGCTTTTAAATAAATAATAGCTGGAGAGTGAAGCAACTCTGAGATCTCAAGATATACAGAGATCCTGAGTAGTGAAAACAGCCTTATACAAAAAGTTGATTTTCCCCATCACATCAACAGCCCAATAAACTTTGACTTAGTGCCCACTATATTCCCACAGCCACCACAAATTGGGAAATTGACTCAAATCAGGTTTACTCAAACCACATAGTGAGGCAGCTTTAGTCAGCCATCAACCAAGCATGACAGGACTTCATTGAACAGGGCTAAAGTGCAAACACTATCTCTAGCAACCCCTTACAATTTTCTATTACAGAGTAATGCCAGGTTGAAAATTGGTCGACAGGAAGCTGTCAAACCACAAATGCTCTCCAAAGTGATACAGTCACTCAACAAACAGAGAAACATGTCATTTCTCCATTCAGCCACGCATCAGTGGTGACAGCGAGGTCTCCTTTGATAAATAGGGACGTGAAAGAGGAGTCAGCATGAATAAATGGAATCATTCAGTGCTTGCAACACACCAGTATCCATTATCCTGTAATTCATATTTGTATCACCTACTGCAAAAAACTGAAAGCTGACAAGTTTACAAAAGTACAACCCACCCAAAAATAAAAAAGAAATTCACTTATTTTGGAAACCGCACTTCTTATAATTCAGTTTTGAAGGACACAGTAATGTCAAAAAAAAAAAAAAATCTATCCCAGTGGCTTGAAAATGTGTCCAGTTAAATTATGAAGGACAAGCAGCTTAAATGGAATGTCACTTTTGCAGATGAAGTTGGTTCCAAGCCACATGAGGCACCAGCAAATTGGCAGACTTCAGTTACCCTCTCTCCTTGCCAGCAATCATGCTGTATTTCCGAACTACCCTGACAAATGCTGTCCTTGAGTGACTTTCATGTGTGAATTTCTCCCACTATCCAGGGGGTACGTATTTCTTCATGTCAGTATGGAGAAGAGATGCCATCTCTAATTGTGAAGACACTGGGCAAAGTTCCATCATTTCTGGGTGAAGATCAGTAGTGCTCAGGACTTCAGCAACCTCTTATTACTCCCCTCCAATCCTCCTCGGGGAGTACAAAACAACCTAGACAGAAAACACAAAGAGATAACAAACGTGTATGGTAAAAAAAAAAATAAAAAAGGAACTGACTAAAACGCATATCTCAACCTTGAAATTATATTTTAGTTCTCCTTTTTCCATTCTCCTCTACAAGATGACAAGAACGCTGGCTGGTAGTTCAGTTGGTGCCCTCAGAAAAGCTGGCGTCGTGTCAGACGGCATCAGGTCCAGGGGTGGTCTCCAGGGGCCTCCGATGTGCAGGCCTCTATGGAGCTGTGGACGTTTTCACGCTCTCTGACCGATTAACTTCTATTTACTAGCTTGTCTCTCTCCATCAGGCATTGAGAGTTTGACTGCCATGAACAGTCACAGTCCATCGTTCTACTGCTGTCTGGTTCATACAGGAAGTTGATCTTGTCAAGGTGGTTGCAATCTATCAAGTACCCACTTGGGTAGGAAAAAAAACAACAACAACTGTTGTTTGTTATACACTACAAAACAAATGACAAAAAACAATCCCTGACATATACAGATGATATATCGTGTTGTGAGGGGGGAAAAAAATAATTTTGAAAAACTTTGAGTGAATAGTGCCAATAAATAGTGGATCGATTCTTAAAAGAAAAACGGTTTAAAAATGCATCATTAAACCCTAATGTTCAAATTCCAATATTCTCAAAAAAAAAAAAAGTTTTCCAATATTCTCAAAAAAATTTATACATTAAGAAAAAATGTTTTGACCGACAGATAGATATATAGATAACTATTACTATTGGTTTCTCTCTAAATCTAAAAAGACGTCTAGAGAAACATTTTTCCTTACATGTGCACTTGTGTTTTTACTTCAAAATATTTATAGTATAGTAATATTTATACAAGTGTAGTGTTGTTTACCCGTGGCGCTTTCAATGCTTGCAGATTATTAAGTTTGGTACTGCCCCCTGGTGGTACACATAAGAAAGTGGTTATTGCTACGTTATTCTTTCTGTGGAATCAGAATCACGCAGCTCTTTTTTTAAACAGCAACAGTTAGCCTAATTGTATCCATGTCTGTAAAAAAAAAAAAAAACCTACAAAAGGGCAAATAATACTACAGAACACCATCAACGAAGTTGGTGTTTAGTGTGTTCATATTAAAACTGACAGAAACACGCAAGATCCCGGTCATCATCACTCTAGCTGGGGGTTACAAAGGAAAAATTAAAAAGCTATAAACAATACTTTGCATTTTTATGGCCTATTATTTTATTTTATTTGGAAAATATATATACAAGGATTGGAATCTAATAAACACCTAAAAAACACAGCCCTCTAAGAAATGTGCCATTAAGCCGCTCATCATAAAAAAAAAAAAAAAAAAAAAAAAAAATTACCAAATAATTATGACGTAAAGATACATTGGTTCAGGATTAGCCAGGATTGTAAAATGGGTCCTAAAATGGATATTATGTGAACAAAAAAACTGTGGTTGCTCTGTGCGACCAGG
This sequence comes from Labeo rohita, assembly GCF_022985175.1. Taxonomy (NCBI): domain Eukaryota; kingdom Metazoa; phylum Chordata; class Actinopteri; order Cypriniformes; family Cyprinidae; genus Labeo; species Labeo rohita. The sequence goes on from NC_066881.1 coordinate 24,711,126, forward strand.
CTAAGATTTACTAGGCATTTTATGTCTCATCAGAATAGACTTTCTTTTCAAGTGTACCCTGGAGTTTTGACTTCTCAGCTCTTCTAGCGCTTTGCTCGTTTTGGGTCTACCTCTCTCCCTCCTCCTTTACCCAATCTGCCTCTCTCCCAGTTTCAGTGGTATAGTCGGTGCCAGTAATTGTACAGTGTTTATAAATGAACTGCTTGTTTAGAGTGTGGGAAGAATTTTTTATTATGTAAGAAAACCCAACACCAGCAAATCCAGGAGCCAAAGATCACCAGAGGCTCGAAAAGCCTTTGATCTTCATTTCTTTTTTTTATTATTAGACAGAAAAACTCTTCTAACTGCAGACATCATCACAAAATTTACTTTTTGTAATTCTGCAATCTCATGTCTTTTGTATACTGGTATAGATTAGGTCCTACAAAATATTCTTTACAAAATTAAATAGTATTAATATTGCTGCAGTATCTTTTTTCACAGGAAGATGGCAGTAGACGTTTTGTTAAACTCTGCAATATCTCAGACTCCTGAAGTTGTTGTTTGGAAGTCAGAAGAGAAGTCATGGGGCAACCGCTAATCATTGTGAGGTCAAGACATAAACATCCTAAGGGACTTTCTCAAGTGTCTATGGCCTCCTTGTAGTGTGAGATCTACCAGTTTAAATGGAGAACCTCTTTTTGTAAACGCATGGGAAATGAAATCGGAAGCCTTGAGGATTTCCCCTACTTATTTCACCCAGCCCCCATTCATGAAACCTTTGGCCCTAATTTTGAGTGCGTGTTTGACCTTCCTGCTGTCTCGTCATGTGACTGATCCACCCGCCAATTTAAATGGATCCATCACTGACTCATTTACTGCAATCTGGATGTGTACTTAAACACGTCTATACTGTTTTTCTGGTCAGGGGCATCATGCACCTAGTTTCTTTTCAGGATGGTGGAGCCAGGTTGAATTCTTAATATAGCATGCTTTTAAAATGATATTTTGTACAATTGTGGCCATATACCCACAACCATCCATATGCAAAAACTCCTTGGGTCCACACAAATCACATGGGCTATATAGTTTGGCTTCAGAATAGCAAAATTCACCAAAAGGTAACACCTTTGGGACATACTTTTGAGCCTGTAATTGTGGAAAATGAAAAATATATTTTTTTTTATTTTTGGTTGCTGCATTCAGAATATGGCTAAATCTTGAATGGGCAAAGACTTCTTTACATTTATACATTTGGCAGATGCTTTTATCCAAAGTGCTAGCATTCAAGGTTCACATATTATAATTTCTTGCTTTCAGAGAATGAAAACCCATGACCTTGGTGTTGCTAGCACTAGTTAGAGCTGCAGGAAGTCATCATGAGATCGAGCTACAGGAATTCTTCTTAGTAATTCTGCTACAGTAATATTGAAAATGTTTTGTTTAAGCAGAATTACTGTGTTGGAAAAAAATTGCTGATAATAAGTCAGGTGAGAATTTCCAAAGAAAATTTCACAGCTGGTTGACCCCAACTGACAAAACTATTTCGATGCTATCACCCTCCCACAGGTGCTTAGTAACCTACAGGCTACCTGTCAGAACTAGTTAGGCATGTACAATTCAAACTATCCAACTTTCTTCATCGCCTCCTTCTTTAATAGCTCTTCGCTGCCCAGGGCATGTTACTCCTGATTTATTCCTTATTACGAACCATCTTCCTGACCACACGCAAAAAGCAAGTTTGGGGTTGATTTCGGCCCTTTGGCCCGTCTCCATGTTTTTGAAGAGCATGTGCAGTCCTTGCAGATTGAGCCGTGCTCCTGCCTGCCTGCCAGCCAGACGGTCCCAGAGAGGCCAGATTTACGTGCCGAAAACTCCCCTCACTAACAGAAAAACTTTGGCTCTGACCCCTGACAATAAGCATACTCCCTGTCTAACCAAGTATGCGGTTCAAATCAGTCAACCAAGATGTCAAAGACAAACCAGTTCCTTTCAGCTCCGTTCTGCTATTCTGAGACATGCAGTCAGGAATACATGTGCATCCTGCATTTACATTTAATTGTTTAGCAGATGCTTTTATTAAAAGTGACTTTTAAGATGTGGATGAATACAGGTATATTATTACACAAAAACCAACAATGTCATCTCAATGTGCATTAATAATATTAATAGGCCTATTATTAATACTCGTTACGCTGGTGCATTTTAATGTTTGCATCACTTCTGTGAGTCACTGGATGTTTCAGTGAACTGATTCATTTGAACACACTGATTTGTTTAGAAAGAAACAATTGAGTCATGATTGAGTCATGAGCCCCTTTCACACATACAGTCTTTACTGGTAAATTATCTGTAAAAGACCGTTAAGAGATCCTGTGTAATCCTAACCTTTTCAGAAATACCGGTAAAACTGCTGTGGCAATTTACCGGTATAAGAAGTTGTAATATTACCAGTAAATTACACAGTGCGTTTTGTAAACGCAGAACGAGATTACCTGTATGAGTACGTAGTTCAGTACGCGCTGACATAAGATGCTTACTCTGAGCCAATCATAACATTCTTACGCAAATGAGCGTTTACTCCGCAGTGTGTAGTTCGGTTTGTATAAAGTCATATAAAGACCTGTTCACACCAAGAAAAATAACGATAACTATAACTACAGATGCATCTTAATAAATTCATTTATTTCAGTAATTCAACTCAAACTTAGGTAGCACACATACTTAGGTAGTTTAAGTCTTTGGTTCTTTTAATTGTGATGATTTGGGCTCACATTTGACAAAAACCCACCAATCTCAACAAATTAGAAAATATGGTGACATGCCAATCAGCTAATCAACTCAAAACACCTGCAAAGGTTTCCTGAGCCTTCAAAATGGTCTCTCAGTTTGGTTTACTAGGCTACACAACCATGGGGAAGACTGCTGATCTGACAGTTGTCCAGAAGACAATCATCGACACCCTTCACAAGGAGGGTAAGCCACAAACATTCATTGCCAAAAAAGCTGGCTGTTCACAGAGTGCTGTATCCAAGCATGTTAACAGAAAGTTGAGTGGAAGGAAAAAGTGTGGCAGAAAAAGATGCACAACGAACTGAGAGAACCGCAGAAGATGCTGATTTCATTTTCCAGCAGGATTTGGCACCTGCCCACACTGCCAAAAGCACCAAAAGTTGGTTAAATGACCACGGTGTTGGTGTGCTTGACTGGCCAGCAAACTCACCAGACCTGAACCCCACAGAGAATCTATGGGGTATTGTCAAGAGGAAAATGAGAAACAAGAGACCAAAAAATGCAGATGAGCTGAAGGCCACTGTCAAAGAAACCTGGGCTTCCATACCATCTCAACAGTGCCACAGACTGATCAATTCCATGCCACGCCGAACTGAGGCAGTAATTAAAGCAAAAGGAGCCCCTACCAAGTATTGAGTACATATACAGTAAATGAACATACTTTACAGAAGGCCAACCATTCACTAAAAATGTTTTTTTTTTTTTTTTGGTCTTATGAAGTATTCTAATTTGTTGAGATGAGTGAATTGGTGGGTTTTTGTTAAATGTGAGCCAAAATCATCACAATTAAAAGAACCAAAGACTTAAACTACATCAGTCTGTGTGCACTGAATTTATTTAATACACAAGTTTCACAATTTGAGTTGAATTACTGAAATAAATTAGCTTTTCCTTGATATTCTAATTTACTGAAGTCCATCTGTATAAAGATAAAAATAGTTTCAAATTTAAGAGAATAGCAGAGTTCACACCACGACTATAACGATAACAATACAGTTAACAGCACAGCAGACAGAAACATAAAACACAACATTACCTCAGAAATTCAGCACTAGTTTGGACAACATTTTTCTTTTGAAGTTGCAGTAAAAAAAAAAAAAAAAAAAAAAAAAAAAAAAGAGTATGTATTGTTTTTATTCCACTACATTGACTTCATCAGAGATCAGATAGTTTAGTGTTTAGATACGCTCGAAACGTGCGTGCTGAGGACATCTACTGGTTGAAGTCGTGTAAATGCAACACAAACAGACAGTCATCGTTCACTGGTGTGGACACAAATATCTTTATAGTTATAGTTGTTCTTAGTGTGAACGGGCCTTAATACGATGTCTCTGGGATAAAAGCAACTGCACGAATGTGAACGTTTGGCACAAAAATGAAAACAAAAACACTTTAAAACTATATCTATAATACAGCTAAGAGCAGTATTTGAGGCTAAGTGTGTCCCATCACATGAACTCAGGAACTCATACACCAAAATCATTTAAAAAAAATTGAGGAGAACTTTCCAGGGTAAGTATATAATTTGGTAATAAAATGTAAAGTGTTAATAATTTGTTGGTCCAAAAAAAGGGAGCGTGAGGGCACAACCCTGGTGAAAAAACCAGCATATGCTGGTAGGCATGTTTTGATGCTAGGATGCTGGTTAGGTATTACATGGTTTAAGCTGGTCCTTGACCAGCAACATGACCAGCATAAACCAGCAAAGGACCAGCAAAAATAAGCAAAGGACCAGCATAAACCAGCTAAGGACCAGCTTAAACCAGCATCAAAACATACCTACCAGCATATGCTGTTTTTTTCACCAGGGAAACTAAGGCGAGCTAGTTGAAACACGTGGTTTAAATATTTCCACACATGCTAGCATGACCAAATTTACTGTATTTACTATGCCAAAATTAGAAAATCTTTTGAAAATAATCGCTGAATATTTATTTTACCACAGTAAAAGTACATTTCTGGCTAAAGCAAAATTTTCATCTCAGTTTTTAGTATTCATTTAAAATGAGACAAATCTGTTATTTATCAGTTTAATTTTTTTATTCGTTTATTTATTGGTTTGTATTTTAATGCTTCAATAACTAGCAGAAGACACTAACCAGTTTTAAGTTACAGTTGCACAGATGGGAAACATTGTAACACTGTTACTATTATTAAACTATGCTGTTCTATTTACACCATTTACTATAATAAGTTTTAATGAGAAACCACAAGAAACTGGTGAACAAATCAATGTTTAATGTTCAGAAATTATTTCTTCAAGAAATGTGAAGCATTTAGGCTCATTTGCGCATCTTGTGTTCTATGAGAGCTGTGTGTGGAGGGAGGGGAGTGTATCTCTGAATGTCTTAATGAGTTTCTTCATTTGCACACATTGTTTTGAACTATACCGTTTAGCTGCATCTCGCAATCAGTGCCTTCCCAAGCATGGTTGCAGTGTGTTCATTGTCAAAGTCAAACTCCAAAATTAGAGTATTTTTTGTTCTTATTAAAAATTATTTTAATTTAAAAAGTTAATTTTATTTTATTGATTAAATATTTTGTCTTGTATATTTTTTTCATTAGATCAGATAACATCTTAAGCTGTCATATGGTCTTGTTACAACGTGCCCCTCACATGTAACAATATAAACAAATTGAAACACAGCAACATATTTTGTACTAGACAAGTGTGAAATTAATATGGCTTAAAAAAAATGCTCTGAACCCCTCGTGGATTTACACAAACTGACAAATTCAAAAAGTATAAGTTGTAAAACATTTGCAAGTGCTTTTAGCACTTAATTAAAAGCACCATAATGAAATCAAGTCATCTGTTATGTAAGAATTACTGAACAGACATTTAGTTCATCTTAAAGTACTAAATACTGAAGTCAAAATGTGTAAATAAAGCTTTGTTAGAACTGTTCCACTGACTAATCAAATGTTCTACCCACACTTGTGATCTTTACACCCACTTGAACACTTGGGCCAAGAAAGGAAATACGTTATGTAAGTGGACAAGTTTTCAAGTGCAAAACCACAAGTGTGGCTATTGGGACAGGTCCAATCGTTATGAGTCATTAATTCATTCAACAGCACTGAATCATTCAGAAAAAAGCAGTATTTATGAGTAATTGAATAATTCTTTCAACTGATTCATTCAAAAACACTGATTTATTAAGTAATGCCACTACTGTGTTGTTCGGGGAGACAGTGGTTAATTGAACAGAAATGAACAAAGTCTGGCAATATGTCTAAAATGTAAGTTTAATGTAACACTTATGAAACCAGTCTTACCTGAATTTACTCTTACTCATGCAAAGTTACTTATACGAAGTATTTTATATACAGTACTGATGTTACAAGGTACGAATCTGCATAACTGGGGAGTTGTCGATTAAGTGGTAAAACTGGTAGGGATTACAAGGAGTCCTGTCTATCTCAGACTAACTGTAAATCCTCACGAGGGGGGAGGTCACTGGGTGCCAGATATTTCTTCATAATAGCCAGTAAATGCCAAGTTTGTTTGTATTACATTTCTGTACAGACAGTAATCTACTTCAGTGAATTTTCAACCTACAGACCTTTTATTAGCTCTGCATAGGGATTTGAAGCAGGAAACCAGAGCTAATGCCTACACTAACTTCAAACAAATGCCAGGAGCTCTTTAAATGTCGGGTGGGCAGGAGTGGGGCTCGTGTTATGGGGGCAGATGGGAGAGAGATGAACCTGGAAGTGCTGAGTTCAGAGAGAGAAAGAGAGACAGATGTCTGCTTCTGCTTATCTGGAAAGCTGGTCATATCTGCAATACTAAAACAGAACAGACGCCCAGGGGTGTTACTGTACGATTTGAGGGTCAGCCAACAAGCGTGATGCAAAAGCGCACAAGCAGAACATCTTCCTCCTGTAAGTACCGTCCAAAAAATGCTTATATGCTAAAACAGCATATGTTGTTAATAACCGATTCCTTTCCATCATCTTTAGTGAGCCATTTTGGGCGATCTTGTCACTGGATAGTCTATGCAGTGACAAGATTGTCACTGCAGGTCATTATGGAACTTGGCAGATATCTAACTGTCCTTGCCATGAATGACTCACTTGGATGTAAAGAGGGAGTGAAAGGATAGACGGCTAAATTGTGTGTTCTTGGATCGATTGGCTGCAGCTGTTTAACTCTGTACACACACCATAAGGTCGAATTGCTTTGGGTTTATATTTAAATATCAACTGACACTAACAATACACATCGTATACATTACAAGGATAAACGTGTCCATGTTAAACGATATGTCAGCGACCCTGTAGACTCAACTGATATAGTCTTTGAATGCGGTACACACACATGCTATTCCGTGTCCTCTAGACGTATTGCACTAGCTGTTAAGTTGAAGTACAGACTGCCTGAAACCCCCGAAAAGCCACAGCCACCCTCACTTTGCTTCAACACCCCCTCAAAAAAAACAACTCTGAAATGCCGAGCTGCCCCCTCCGTTTGTTAAAGCGAAACTTTTTTTCCCTCTAAAAGAGGCCAAACTATTTTTACTGGCTTTAGATCCTAAGAGAATGCATATATGGAGGTTTTTGGCCAGGGGGAAGGCGATCCCTCAGAAATGCGCTATACGTCTGCATGTGGCAAATGTTTCTGCTCCATAAACTTTAGCAGCTATGTCTGACAGTCGGTGCGCTGGAGCAATGCCTGCTGTGATGATGGGAATATTCATGCTGTGGCATCCTCAGGTCTTCCATGCACAGATGACAGGTCTGGATGCATTTCAAAAACGGCAGTGTAAGAAAAATGAGAAATAGCACCATTAGCAGATTTCTGGTATTAATGTGCTTACTTAAACACACGTTTAAATTAAAAATAAAAAGTTAAACACATTTAATAAATAAATGTTGATCAAAAAAATCCAGTAAGGGCAAACAAAAAAATCCTTAGGGTTCCATTAGTTAACCACATTAGATAATGAAAAATATTTCTATTTATTCATATTTATTCTATATATTTCTAGCATTTGTTAATTCTGTTAAATGTTAATTTCAAAATTTACCAATGTATCAATATATGGACCTGAGATAACATGAACTAACAATGAACAAAACTTTATAATTTCCTATTGTATAAGTTCCAGAATTAATTATTTGCTGTCAATTGCTGTGTGAAGAACATTTGGAATATAAAATCATAATTAAAGCTGCAAGCAACGTTGAAAGGGCCTTCACAACTGGGCTCACCGCCACCCGGAGGCTTTAGGAAAACAGCGAATGGTGAGAATTATGCCTTTAAAGTGGTAAATATAAATGCGATTCATTTTGAAGAAGATGATGAAACTGAGCAATTCCAATAGGGTCCTCACACCATCGGTGCTCGGGCCCTAAAAATGTTGAAATCTAAAATGCTGCTAAAATAAAATGTACATTTAAATAATGGTATTAATTAACATAATATTGTTAAACGAGTCATGACATGACATTTTCTATTACTAATCAAAATAATTAAACCAATTTCAGTTGCAAGTTACACATTATTACACTTATTTAAATTAATTACCAAGTTTATAATGTCCAAAATAATTCACTTATGATTCCAACAATTACATATTTTCATGCGTGTTTTAGTTGAACAGCACTCTGTCATTTAGCAAAATAATGATTAAAAGTAGATGGATATACTGCAGCATTTGTCTCAAGAGATTATTAATTATTACTTTAGATGGGTTTGTTGTCAGATTTGTTTAGTTGTGAGGGAAAACAAAGGAAATAAAACCCACGGGAATCAGAAACATGTTTTGCTCTCAAGTTATGAGAGAACTGTATTCACTTTCTTAATATTTAGCAATTGATACAGATGTTTAATATCTTTCATTTTCTTGCATTTTTGACTCTTGTGCAACTATGATTTTTGTATTATAAATCAATCTTCTCTTCATTACTCTTATGCTTGTTTTTATTTTGGTGCCTTGGTTGTTTTTCTTTATCAAAAAGAAAATAAAGAAAGAGCATTTTTAGGAGACATGTCACAACTGGAGAGGGTGGGGAAGGGCGTAGGCTACTGAGAATCCCACAATGTCTTTCTTTCCATGCCAGCAGCCCTGTTTATGAAAGTGTGTTTGGATTGCCCTCCCTTGTGTGAACAGTTTGTGCAGTTAAACCATATTTTATCTTTATCGTATTAACTTTGGATGGACACTTCCTGTTGATTGTTTTATACTTCCCATGGGCCGATTCACCAAAGGCACATTTGTCTGATGACAGATGTGGCAGTTTTGATGAATGCATTAGTTGTACCCTAGATTAGCGTTCACGCAACGTACTGTACATTTCAGTTGCCTGTGAGAAAAACACTCAAAACACTGAACACAATGGCAAATGAATCACACACTGTACTTGAACATACTTACACAGAGTGTAATTCGCTTCCACTACGTCACTAATTGCAGGATTCCTATTCTTGAGATTTTCTTCAACTCCCACAGTTAGATTCACATGACCACATAATTCCACCGCAAATGTCAAGAGGTCATGGGTCAGGTCACCTCTCTCCATTTGCGGGTCCCACATGCCAGCTAGAATGCCCAGTCTCTTATTAATAGGCTTACAATGAAACCCACAAGGTTCAACCACAAGACCGGATACACGGGGTCCACAGAGGAATCAAGATGTGGGGCTAAACTAGCACGTCTGTCACATGTTGTGTGTGTGGCTCTCCTTCAACACTAATTTTGGATTAAATCTTCTAAAAACACCAAAAGAAATGTCAGGTCAGGATATGCAACTAAAAAATTGTGCCCTGCCTGACAGAATATTCCACATCTGAATACAATTCCCTTCTGTTTTACAAAGTGAGAGGTGGGGCAATTGTTGCTTCCATGTTTTTGTATATTCATATAAAAATACAAGCAAGTGGTTAGTACTTTCATTACATCACTTCATGATGCTCTTTGAGTCAATCTTTGACATGGAAATAAATAATTACCCTTTTAAAAAAAGTTCAGCTTTGATATCTGTATTTTTATTAATGTCAGTCTTATAGGAAGTTTCCTTGCCTTCCATTTCACCACAGCTGCTTTTTCAAAAAAATGTACAAAGTGAAAGTTATGACGCTGATTTATTTTGCCAACTTGACCTTCATGGTTGAATGCAATTTAGAATCCAAAATGCCTTTTTTCCCATGCAATTGCCATTTTTATGAGCAGTTTTTGACTGACCCACCCATTAATTGAGACTATAGCTATTACATTAGTATCAACCCAAAAACACTAAGTCATACCCACCCAAAAAATTAAATTGCCCTGAAATGACCCGGAGACTGTTATTTAGGATACATATAAACCTCTTCTCTTACAAGATCCAAAGTCATTAAATTAATAAGTAGGATAAAACTAAAAAGATATGATCATGTCAGATGTGTCTGAGTGTGTTCCTCCAGTAAGACAGGAAAGAAAATATTAATTTGAACAGTGTTTAGTTGTTTTATATTGTTTGGTGTTTCTGCAGCACTTGTATGTCCTGGTGATCCCTGAGAGTTGAAGTCTGTCTGAAGTGGGTGGCAGAAGGGTCTTCCTGTGGAAGTTCTTGGGCCAGCTGGCGAAGAACAATGATATGGGCAGTGTGTGTCTTAAGCAGCAACTCCAGCTCATCTTCACTGCTCCCCAAGACACTCGCTCCATTTACCTCCACCAGCCTGAAACAAGACACCCACATCCTTAGTATGGCAGGGACACCATGTACCCATATTTAGGGATAAAAATCTTAATGGATCACATGAAAAACCAACCCAGGTTCATGAAAATACATGCCTCTATTTACATTTATGCAACACTGCAATTACGTACATCACTGCAAGTTCCATAGCAGTTTCAAAGTGAAATGTCCAAAAAGTGGTGCTAAAACACACGTTCAATATGTCACCATAGCACATTTTTTTACGTTGGTACAGACATGTATTCCTGCGTTTTTATTACGCTGCTTGAGGTACATATTACGGCTGTTCAGAATTCAGATATCCAGGGAGTGTCGCTAAAGGTCAGTGATAAATAAATGGCGTTACTAACGGTATTACTTTTTTCAGTAACGAGTAAGCAAACAAATTACTGTTTACCCAGTTACAACACCGTTACTGATAATAAATTGTGGCATTACTATACTTTTCTGAGGTAAATTCTAGCTTATTCATCTCAGCGCGTCTTCTTCCTGAAATGAAAAGTAGCCGAGATGAACTTGATGAATGTTGACATTTGTTGTGGGCGTTTACCTACATGCCCGCGCATCTTTGCATTAAAATTTAAAAGGCAGAGCCTCGGAGTGATTACATTACTGATGAGTTTAGACAGGAAAGACTGAAGCTCGTGTTGGCATCATAAGAATTACTTTATTACTAAAATTTTTTTGACGTGACTCACTTAATTTAAAAGTACACATTTCAAGCTTTCTATACATTTATTTTTTAATGTCTATAAGGCATGTATTCTTAAGAGATTCAGGTTGTTTTGTTTACATGTCTGTGAAGAGAGGTGACTGAGATCGAGACGGCAGAGAGTGCACCCTGTTTATTTTATTTTACAAAAGCACATTGTTTTCTTGTTATTATGACTATACACAAATAAAAGTAGACCCTTTGCAGTTTCAAAATGACACTATTTTTTAGTTCTTTTTGCGGTAATCAAGAAACAAATGAGACCGACCGCACCGGATGGTTTAACAGTGTTGCCGTGGGATGTTTTTCATGTCCGTGACCCCCATAACTTGATATTTAGTGTCTCGCACATTGTCCCACAGCAATATTAAAAGAGTGTAGATTAGCGTACAATGTTTTATTCATTTACCATATTTAATATTGGGGGCAAGTTATTTGATATATATTTGGCCATTTTTTTTTTAAACAAGTAACACAATAGTTACTTTCCCTGGTAATTAGTTACTTTTATAATAATGTAACTCAGTTACTATTTGTGAGAAGTAACTAGTAACTATAACTAATTACTTTTTTAAAGTAACGCGCCCAACACTGCTAAAGATTAATCCTCTATCGTGTTGGAAATACCCCTTGATCAAACCCAACCCTAAACCTACCCGATAGTGTTAACAAATGCAAAAGTGATATAGAAACGCATGTGTTTGATGCAGCTGAGCTATTTTAACTTCCTTATGTGGATTTGAGCTGTTTTGTCAAACTATAGTTTCACATGGTTTCACAAGTGCAACACTATTGCATGAGCTACCAGGCAAACCTAATGAATTTGCAAACTCATGTATATGAAGCTGTGTATGTGACGACAACATTCAAAAGTAGTTTTTAAATCGTGCAGAATGTTAAAATTGTTTTGAAGTCATAATATTCTGCAAGTAATTGTGTGAAAATTAAGATTTAATAATCTAAACTCTATACATGTAAATCACACTTTGTGTGAAAAGGAATAAAATTTGTTTTACTGCCTTTAGTGTTCAACTGGAAACTGCAGAGATTCATACATGCAGATACGTTTTTCAGTTTTGCAGATATTGTATATAGAGGCATGTATTTCCAATGAGCCTATCTTGCAAAAAACTATTTTTAAGCCTGTTAAATTTAGTGCGTTCGTGAGCTCTGTTAAAAACACTGTGTTTCTGTAAATAGGAAAGAGACTGTTGCCTTTATATTTGTTCGCTGACTGTGAAAAGTGTTTTGCCAGAGGTTTGGGAATTAGCTACCAAACACATGCAGTTGCTCAGAGTCAGATCCCACTTTCCCGCAAGTACATATGCAAATTTTTTTTATTATGTTCTGCCCCTCCCTCCCTCTGGTCCTCGTCCTCCACTTAATTGTGCTTATGTACATGCATATGGTTATGAGTTCTGTAAAGACCCAACTCACAAACAGAATACTTCAACTGCAAGGCCATGTATTATTCATGTTTTTATCTGTTCCTTGTGCTTAGTCGTCCAAGTTTTACATTTCAGTGTTTTCCTGTTATGCTCCCTGTCTCCTACAAATTTCCATAGCAACAGAGGAAAAAACACAAGAGTTGATGGAACCTCTGTGATCCCCTCTGCTCTTAAAGGCTGGAAAATTTGGGATGTCTCTTGGCATGTTGTATGAAAGGCCAATTAGAAGCTTAATTCGTCAAAACATCTACTGCACTGAAATGACCTCTTTGATCTCACATTCTTTTACATTTCAGTTGTTTTTAAGACTTTGACCCAAAGGTTACAGTTGGTGGAAATCACTTAAAGGAACACATCACCCAAAAATGTTGTCCCAGCTTTTTATTTTTGATTGGACTGTTCCTTTAAATGTTTTAAATAAAAATTTTGAAGCAGGTAAAAGAAAAGCTTGACAACATGCTAAAAAGATAGATTACATTAATAAATGATGTGCTGACAATTACCTGTCATTCAAACAGAGATTAGTACCCTCAGTATGTACCACCGTCAGACCCTGGCCATCTACCCAGTGTGCAGAGAAACCATAATGACCGTCTGGGTCTGCTTTCACTTGGGTGGCCACCAACATGACAGGAGACTGCAAAGAGACCAGCTGAGTCAGAGTAGGACTCTTCCTTTCGGCTTTCTCCTGCAGGAAAAGAAAAAAAAAAATCGTTGAACAAGCATTGAATGCAGTGAATAGCTGGCGGCTCACTTCAATCAAGACACTGCTCTTGTTATATAGTAACAGAACTGGAGAGCCAAAGGTTCTGTCCTTGAAACAACACTTTTAAAAGTGTGAAGTGTTAAAGCTGACAGCTTGCACTAACTGACTGCTGTAGAAAAAAAACGAGCTTCATTATTTGTGGATTAAGCAAGATTTAAAATTCAGTTTTTGTCACGCATACCCAGTGATGGGAATAACGGCTTTATAAAAAACCAGCGTTACTAATGGTGTTATTTTTTTTTTTAATCAAATCAATTACTGACAATAAAATGCGTTATAATTTTATTTTTCAGTTCATCTTAATGGAAGCGCAGCGCACTTGTATTTGACGAACCGTAAACTCTTGTGTGAAGGCACATGACTAGCCGTCACTTTATCTTACACACACAAGGAAAGATACAGAACGAGAGAGTCTTGTACATCATGCAGAACTGACCCGCAACATGTGAATGATACTCTTTGTTGTATTTTCCTGTCAAAATAACGGAGTTCCTTTGGATTTCTCCAGCTTTTCAAACTGCCGGTTTCTCTGGTAGTAGGCGGAACTAATACACAAATGGCAATCTCACTGGCTGGTACTCACCTCTTATCATCCCTGTCGTCCATTTTTTTATAGAAACACTCAATTAAAACAATATCCACCACCACCAGTCCTAAGTTTAGTCAGCATGCTAAATATGCATTCATACATGGTTATTCTAATTACTAAACTATAAACGTTTAATGCTAAATTATCATAATATCATATTATGACAAGTGTACTTTTAGATATTTTAAAAAATGTGCCATTAAGCTTCATATATCAGATATTTAATATTAGTCTGGTGAGTAAACAAAAAAAAAAAAATGACTAGCCAATTGACTAGCCAATGGCGATTCTATTACTAAGTTGTCCACAGTATTTACAGTAATTTATTAAATTTGATAGGTGTCTCTCACATTGTCCCACAGCAACATTAAAATAGTGTAGATTAGTGTACAATGTTTTATAATAATAATAATAATTTCTTCTATTTAGTGTCAATTTCATTCATTTAACATTTAATATTGGGGACATCCAAGTTATTTGACATTTGAATATTTTTAAAAAAAAAAAAAAAGTAACAATAGTTACTTTCCCTGGTAATTAGTTACTTTTATAATGATGTAACACAGTTACTATTTGAGAAGTAACTAGTAACTATAACTAATTACCTTTTTAAACTAACACGCCCAACACTGTTCGTACTACAGTGATGTTACTAAAGCCTTATTACATTAGCTTATCCATAAACATGTCTGCCTGAAAATCTTTGTTAAAGTGTACCAGCCATTAAAGTTTATGTCCTTTCTATCAGATATATCTGATCCTTGTAAAGCATAAAACAGGTAAATGTAATATATTTAAAATATAAATATACATACAAATGAAGCCATAAAACAGGTTACTAAAGGGGCAAAACATGTCATGACTCATGATGACTAATGAGTCCATCAGTGGTAAACATGCAGGATCACATAAACCCACACCCCCAAACTAATAGTTGAGACAGAGACTGAATACAGGAAATGAGTGAAAAGATAGATGTAGAGTGATCAGGTTTCTCTGAACACGCAACAGAAAGCCGAGGTGAGGGCTCGAGACTCCTAGCGTGTGAAAGCCCTGCGGCCAAGGCTACTGAGCCTCTCCTCAGACAGGGGCACCAGACAGCTCGCTCACACAGGAAACCCCCCTGCAGAAATGCTTAGGAGCCCTTATCACCCCACTGTTTGGATTCCCTAGGGCAGGACGCATAGCTTGGGCCTCGCTCAATTACTTAAGAGAAATAGCAAAAGGGCAGGTACTTAAGAATTAATCATTTCGGTCAACTTTCATTTGCTTGTAATGTCATCCAGCCCTTATACTAACCTGGTGAACCAGGAGCGAAGTGAAGGAATAGCTACTGGCCATGGCGCAAACAGAAATACGAGCAAGCTGAACAATGGAAACACAGAATATTACTTGGCAAGTGCCTTTTAAACCGTAGAGGAATGGGAGGTGCTGTGCGAAGAACAATCAGTTGAGAAACGGGCACACCTTCAGAAATCCCCTAACTCTTACGAGATGGGAGAGGAAGCCGTGCCAAGCCCTGGATTGTAGGATTGTGTTTCGCATGAGAAAGGCTTCCGGACTTGGTTAGAAAAGCGTGGCTGGTATTAATGATATAAGTGAGGTACTGTCAGTTACAATAACGGATTCGCAGGGCCCCGGAGCGTAGTGTTGCATGCAGTAAAATGGCAACCTCAAGATGGACTATAAATCCTTAAGAGAGCCAAATGCTGCCACAACTATTAGCCACTGGGCCTCTTAGCCGCCAGTGCAGCTCAACACGGTGACCGCCAAGACATCAGGAAGAGGGAACAATCAGAGTGAGCCCAACTATTGGGAGCTCTCGTTCTTGGCCGCAATCGCAGTATCTCGACCACCTTTCCCATGTGAATAGTGAAACTCAATCCTAGTATGCATCTGGAGTCCTGAAGGGAAATGAAGAGCATTTCAATTGAAATAAAAAGAGGAGATTAGAAAAGGTTTGGGACATATCATTTAGAGGGGTTTTTCCCTAAATCCCTGTATTTGAGTTTGAGACCTCACATTTGCCACCACATCAAACTTCTACCGCCCTCTTCCTGTCTTTTCTGATGCACTGCAGTCACGACGGATTGCAGAGATTAGAGGCGATGATGAAATATTTCCTTATTGTCAGATAATCTAGGAAAACTAAATGGCAGCCTGCTCCTTATTAGGGCCTAGGCTTGTATTAGTTCCCAGACTGCTCTGTGTCCTGACCTGCGCCTTTCCCCTGATTAGGTCATATGATAAACATTAGCGCCACTGCTGCTTTCCCACCAACTCAGCACCTAAAGACTGTGGCCTGAGGGCGGCAACGTGACACGCTCTTTTCTTCCAAAGCCCCGGTCGGCATGTGTCCTTTCATGGCACCTCGTTAGGTCTCTACCGATGAGATGAAAGAGCCGCTTTAAAGGAGGACAGAGGTGGGAAAGAATCACAGGTACGGCCACGATGTGGATAGTTTTACACTAGCATTTTGTGTCATCCTGGCTTTTGAAAAACGAGTGACGTTGGTGCCAGTGACTGTTGTGGTGACTAACATTGTGAAAGGACAATTAATTAATTTCCCATTTGTTTGAAAGACGGCAAAAGGAAAAGCAGCAGTAACTTGCGTTACAAGAAAAGCTTCAGGACTTCACGTCGATTAACTGTGTTCATTTTTCCCTCAAATGTTTTTGTATGTCCAACAAAGTGCTTGCATATTGGGAAAAGCCAAGACTGTAATGCTCACATTAGTACCATATGTTCAGCCTCATTAAAATGTGGTCTAAAATAATAACTACTGGCCTGCGTTCACATGTCAGCACTATATCATTTCATACTGCACCAGGAAACTCTGAAAACATTGAGAAACTACAGTAGATCAGGGGTTTCAGACTCACCTTGGCCTGAGTCTTCTCCAGAAGTTCACGCAGGTGAGCCACCTGTCGACTGAGGTGGACTAGTGTGATCTCATCTTTAAACACCTGGCAGTTGAGCCTCATCTTCTCCAGAAGTCGGACCTCTGATGGCCTGAGGAGTAAACAAACACAAGCTGCTCCCTTGAAGGAATAGTTCACTTAAAGCCAATTCTGAGAATTTTTATCCTCATAATGACTTAAATTTTGGTCTTTTCATCACACAAAGCTACCATCCAGCTTCAGAAGACTTGGAATACAGGGCACAAGTTATATGGTCCAGTTTTATGATACTTTTATTGTTTCCAAGCAGTTTGGGCTTTGAAAGTTCCTTTTACATACAAAAAGTGTTCAGTGTTCTAAAAATTAACGTCTTATGTTCAGAAAACAGGCTTTGGAACAACATGGGAGTCAATTATGACTGAATTTTTATTTTTAGAGAACTATTCCTGTAAGCTTTGTCTTGGATTAGGAAGCTGATCTGTAAAGACTTCCAACGTTCTGTCACTTCATATCAAAGATTTGGCTTTTTATTATTCTGCGGCTCCATTTTAAATAAATGTAAGCAGTTTAAAGCTCTCATGTTCTCAGACCCAAATATCTTAGATTAATGTCATCCAAAAACCCTGAAACTTGAAAGATTTGTTTGCATTTTTGCTGGGGAAATGGCCAAGCACATGAAGGACATAACGTAACAAAAAACAATAAGCTTTCAACTTAAGTGGCTTATCAGGTAATTAATGAGGACTTGGACATATTGATTCATGATGGTATTTTCTCACACCCTTATCCATTCCTGCTTTCAATCTGTTCAGCTCGAAAAGATGTCAGAATAAATCAAAGGCCGTAATGCTGAGAAAAAGCAGGAAACTACTGGGTGAGACCCACACTGGCTTTTTCCTCAAACACCCTCTCTTTATCTGCACACCTCATAAATGAAACAGGTATGGATTCCCGTTTCGCAAAGGTAACCGTTTTCATATGATAAGGCTGATCTTTAAAAAAATAAAAATAAAAAATCCACTTTCGTGTTCCATTGAAAAAAACAGCATCATAATGACGAGTAACGGAATTGTCATTTTTTGGGCAAACTATTTCTTTAAACATTGTCAGAACCATTTAGATATCTTAATATGTTAAGAAATGACATTAAACATTGGCATGATGGGTCTATTCATAAGGTGGACTAGGGAGCAGCTTTCTCAGCACTTCAGGAAATTAAGAAAGATCTGTGGACTACCCATTACCCCCATCCAAATGACCTTCAGTGACGCCACAGAAAAATAAACTGCAACAGAGTGTAAACAGAGCATCACAAAATCACAGGATGTACTGTACACTCTTTACAAGTAAATTACACTAAGGGCATCCAAAACCAGCTCTGATCATCAGTTCTTCCAGCC
This sequence comes from Labeo rohita, assembly GCF_022985175.1. NCBI lineage: Eukaryota > Metazoa > Chordata > Actinopteri > Cypriniformes > Cyprinidae > Labeo > Labeo rohita. The sequence continues at coordinate 24,729,399 of NC_066881.1, forward strand.
TCTCCTACTGGAAGACGCAACACATCATTATCCAAAGAGTCCAATGCATTAATGAACAGTTCCTTTCCCTTCCCCTACTTCCTGTGACAATCCCATATAATTATCCAACTGGTCTGTATTAATCTTCAGAACATTCTATTTTATGATAAGAACATGTACTTACTTATTCTTCTGCACTGGTGCACTGTTAAGATTGTCCCTGAGCATTTGAAGGCTCTGTCTTCTCCTCTGCAGATTGTCCTGGGCCTCACTGAGAAGCCTCTTCACTTCTAAACTGTCTGTTTGCACTGTATCCATCTCCCCCTCCATCTTCTTCAGCTCTGAACAGAAGGCTACCAGACCATGGTAAAGCTCCTGAACCTGGTTATCATACAGACACAGTTCAGCTAAAAGCAATAGTGGAAATCAGGGTTAGTCGTCACATTTTTTCCTCAGGGCAGGTTTATTTTTGCAAGTCTAGTTCTGTGTAAGAACACACAGTACCTCTAAATTTCAGACACAAAAAGTTATTGAACATTTCCACTATTATTGCCCAGGGGAGAAAAAAAAGATGCAGTTCATTGAACACACACAGAGACCCTGAGATGACATGCTTGAAAAGAAAACACAGTGATACTAAAACTGAAATTGAAATTCAAAGGAATTCCTCATATTTACAAGGGTGAATTAGAAACCATCAATGAATCCTACAAGAGAAAATAAGCAGACGTTTTGCCTCAAAATCCATATTGTTCCCTGTGTGACAACCAGCCCCAGTGTTTATTTACAATGGAGAAAATGAAGAAAGAAGGATGTGCTTACCTGTATGATGACATTTTGAAGGGAAGCCACCTGTTGATTCAGCTCTTGGATCTTCCTGGTGCTGCTTAGCAGTTTTTTGCTCTGAATGTCGTCAGAGGTACAAATAATGTTATCTGACGAATAATCCTCTTTCTGTGTTTCCTACAAGTTTTGAGAGGCAAAAGTTTAATTTTAAATTAAATGTGTGCTTTTTTACTCATTTACACACTGAAATACTCTGCTAAAACATGCAATTTTGTCTACCTTCCTACATAAGTGAAGCTCCATTAGTCTCGTCTCTGAGCCAGGCAAATCTCCAATCTGCTGCTCAGGGGAGAACTCATCTGAAAAACGTGGAAAAATAGAGACGGTATGTAAAAGTAAATTCACTGTGTAAATTCCAGAGCACTTACAAGCCACAAGCCATATATGATTTTCTCCAAACGTAGGACTAAATGGCTGATCTTTTCCAAAGAAGACAAATGAAAAAGCCCTAAAAATAATACAATAAATTGAGCATAAGTCAGATTGTTCTGATTAATTTTTAATACATACTCTCCTAGGTTTTTATGCGTGTATGTGTGTTTGCATTATCCCAAAGGACACATTAATGGGCATGCTAGGCAAATATACATTATTATTTTATAATCTGATTTACAGCAAGTAATATACAAGCATTATATTTTACATGAGAGTCTAACCTGTAGTGCTGCTGTCATATAAAAAGAAAACATGTGCATAGCTGTAGATATTTAAATCTTTTTTGCTTTTTTTCTATACAAAACCTTCACTGCTTTTCAGGTTGAAGTGATCTTTGTCTTCATTAATTCCCAGCATCCTCAGACAGGACTCCACCACTTTTCCCACACTAGTCTCTTTGGGAGTCCTTAAATGAACTGTTCGATCTGGCGCTAAATCAAAATAAAAAGGTTTAAAATTAATTTGAGAAATGATACAATGATCTATTAGGTGGGACAAAATTGCATGGACAGAATTGTACCATTGACTGTGATTTCAATGAGATGAGAGTTCTTTTGAAATCTGGCATTTTGCTCTTTCTGTCTGTGAGAGAAAACAGGATACATATTCAGGTCAACCTGTAAACACTTATGTAAATAATGCAAATGTTTGGTAATGCAGTGTTTTACATTTAACAGAGGAGGAGGACGCTTTACCTGAATTTGAATGAGCATCGGCTCATGTTGATTCTGCTGATGTGAGGAGAAGATTTGGACTTGGTCATGGACACCAAAGCCGCTGTGAATTTCTCAACATTGTGTGGACCAAACCTTTCTTTTGAGAGAAAGAAAAAGAAAACTGCAGACAAAAGTACTTGGATGTGGTTTTAAACAGTTTATGACTATATTACGGTACCGAGGAGGGAGTCGAGTCTTTGGGTGGTGGAGTTTGGTGGGTGTAACTCATGGTAAATGGCAGACAGCAGCTTCTCTCTCTCTTCCAGATTGGACACTTGAAGGATTTCAAGGGTGTTGAGATCAATAGAAGCGATGTGAGAGCCACTGAACTCTGCCTCTGTAAGGTTTAATCCACCCCGAAGCCACAAAATTATCATCATTAACATCTCTTCAAACTGTTGCTTCTGATAAATAACAGTAATGGATCTTTAAAACAGCACTTTATTGGTTTGAATGTGATACAAATAGGCCTTGCAAATCATTAGCTAGAAGTGGTAAAAGTCTCTATGGTGTTGTATTAGCTAGTAAATGTTGCTTTTCCTCTCTTTTTGATGCATGGAAATGCTTCTTAAACTGATGCAATAACTTAAAAGTGCAAATGAGTAATAGATAATCTGAACAATTATTGGTTTGTGGCTATGCATTTGTTTCTCTCTGGATATTTGGCAAATTTAAACATTTAAAAGGGTGGGAATATGACAAACAAATGTGCAAACTGTACTTTACCTCTAATGAAGGGCAGGCATTTCTGTAGACCAATATTACTAAACCACTGACAAACCTCCTCCGTGTTCAACTCTGCTAAAGTTTTGGCTCTGCACCCATTAGAACCCCACTAAATCCAGAAAGATAGAGAGAGACACGTACGAATGAAGTTCCCAAAATTCATGTATGTAGACACATTCATTAACTTTAAATAACTCTTCATGAACATACTACTCCATGTTTATAGATAATTAATGCAATAAAAAACGTGTCCACACAAAAAAACAATTTAGAACATTTTTTTTTACCATGGAGAATTTTTTGTGCTCCTGTGAAAGACGATGCATGAGAGTACTTGCGTATACTTACAGCTGTGGATGCTCTGTACATCAAAAAGAGGGGTATTTTTGAACATGCACTTAAAATGTTACAAAATGGCTATAGTCTTTTCACTGACTATAGTATATTCCTCATTTTGACATTCCAGATGGTAAGTGGGGGGTGAAAAAAGGGTGTATGTTCAAAATTATGTAGTAATAAAAGTCTGCTGTTTATTAACTCGACTCAGATCCAAAAATCATGAGACATCCTCTGAGTCATCTTACATAATGTTATGATTAGAAAGCAAAACAACAACAAATCTGCATTGTCATCAAAACCAAAACTACTTGAGAAACTGAATCAAAATTAAAAAAATAATATTTTTCATAATCTTTATAATTTGTCAGAATATATTTCACAATCTTACACACATACAAAAATGGCCTTACCTTCACTGCACTTTCTCTAGCGCAGTCCTTTGGCTGAGGAATGTACGATGCTGGCAAGAGGAAAAAATAACAGGTCCATTACCATTTTAGGAAGCCTATTCACTTGCTGCTGGTTAAATTATTTGACCAAGAAAGTCCTTCAGGTTACGTTAGTTAAAAGGTCTAGTGGGACGCCTTCAAATCACAACACATAGGGGTCTAATACAAAATAAATAAAAAGATAGCATCCTAATGTGTGTAATTCAAACAGTGGGTCACAGTATAAGGCCACGTCACATATTTACCAACAGTTATCCTCCTTTGACGTGGGGATTCCTCATCTTCAAGGACTTCATCTCTTCCTTGACATGTGGAGTAAAAGGTATGACTTCTCGACACCGTATCACCTAAACTACAGGACCTACTAGCTGCTTTCTGTGATAGAATGACAAACAAGAGCATTCATACATGTAAAATCCTTTTTAAATGAAGAAATTTGGGTTGTATTAAAGGAGAAGTTCACTTCCAGAACAAAATTTTACAGATAAGGTACTCACCCCGTTGTCATCCAAGATATTCATGCCTTTCTTTCTTCATTCGTAAAGAAATTGTGTTTTTTGGGGAAAACATTTTGGGAATCATCTCCATATAGTGGACTTCAATGGTGCACACGAGTTTAAATGTCCAAAATGCAGTTTAAATGCAGCTTCAAAAGACTCAAAAGACAAAATAATCCCAGCCGGGGAAGAAGGAAAGAGTATACTTTTTAACCTCAAATGCTCGTCTTGTCTAGCTATGCAGCGTGCATGCATACTCTGTGTAATCCGGGTCAATACAATTAGGGTATGTTGGAATGACTGATCATTTCGCTGGATAAGACCCTTTTTCCTCAACTGGGATCATTTGGAGCCCTTTGAAGCTGCATTTAAACTGCATTTTTGGCGTTCAAACTCATGGGCACCATTGAAGTCCACTATATAGAGATAACTCCTGATGTTTTCCTCCAAAAACAATTTCCTTACAACTGAAGAAAGAAAGGCATGAATATCTTGGATGACAATTGGGTGAGTACATTATCTGCAAATTTTTGTTCTGAAAGTGAACTTCCCCTTTAATGAGTTATATTAAACACCCTGTTGAAAAAAAAAATGGCATATGTTGGTTAGGTATGTTTTGAAGCATGGTAGCTGGTGTGAGCTGGTTCTTAGTTGGTCATGAGATGGTTTAAGTTGGTCCTAAACAGGATCTCAAGGCCCGGTTTTAATCAGCTCATGATCATCTAAGGACCAGTTTAAACCAGTTCACACCAGCTACTCTGCTTCAAAACATACCTAACCAGCATATGCCGTTTTTTTTTTCCAACAGGACAGGTACCATTTGTAAAGGTAATGCTGCAGTGATTTTACCTTTTGGTGTGTTAACATGCTTATCTTACTGCTTAGCGGTAGTAGCCTCAACTCTTCCTTTAGCAACTCATGGCAGCTGGCATCCTTGTTGCTCAGGTCATCTAAATGAGTAAAACAACACATCACCAAGATGTCAGCACATTTAGCAGATACCCTCTGAGCTGATGGGAAAGAACTTTTGGATCCGGAGAAGCCCTAACTCTGTCTGGGTCATTGAGTCCATCTCTGGGAAACAAAACAAGTAGAACTTCAAGTTAACATGGGAAAAATTGGTCTCAAACTCAAGTCTGGACAATCCAGAGCACCATATTTGGTGTATTGTGCTCTGTGAAACACACTTGAAAGCTTGGTCGGAATTTGCGTCAAATTAATAATGTCAGCCGGAAACAGTTACTTAATCACCATATCCTAGCGCTAATACTTGAGCTAATAATGTTGAGGAAGGAATGAAAGTGTTTTCTTTTCACTTTGATTGTTTTTACATGGGCTCTGTTGCATCAGTCATCAAAGATTTATCATGAGCCTTGTCTGCACACTCTGTTAATACATGCCAACACATAGCAAACCACACTGTGATACTGTGGGATGTTGCAAAACTGGGCTAACAGTGAAAAGGACAAGTGAGGGACTGTCTGGCCAGTGGCATACTTTAGTGACCAGTGACATGCTATGTTTTCCCACAGCCAGCAGACATTTTAACATTCCCATAACCGCACTGCTTTCTGAACCCCCTCCCTTTCCTTCATAAAAAAAGCAGGAAAAACAAACAAGCGCTGGGAATTGACACACTGAAATGACGGTCTTAAGTCCTGTCAAATATCCACTCTCTCTGATCCCTCTAGATTCTGCATAAAAGGGAACAGTATGTGTTTGGCATCAGTGCTAGGTTTGAACTGCACATTGCCTGAGGAATACTACTGGCTTATATCAATTCAACAGTTAAATATTAAGTGGAACATGGTGGAAAGGTATACCATAGAGATTGAAAAGAAACATTATTTTGTGGAAAACAGTGATTAAAAATAGAGAACAGTAACCACTGAAGCACAAAAGAAGATTCAAACCAAAAATTTTTAAAGGTTACAGCTGTCAAAAATTAGGAGGACGTATAGAGACCCTTGCTTTGAATGACTTCAACACACCTGTCAACACACCACAACATCACTAGTCTCTTAAACTGTGCTGGTGTGATCTTGGACTACTCGTCTTCCACTCTCTTCCATAGTTTAGTAACTGTAGTGGGTTCCTTAGCCATAACTTCGTCACCAAGGATTTTCCAGAGATTTTCTATTGAGTTTAGATCAGGACTTTAATGTTCTTAGCTTCAAGGAACTGGTTTACCCGTTTTGCATTGTCTTGCATGAAAATTAGCTGTTTGGAGACGCTTGCAGCGAAGTAACTGCAGGGTCCTGAAGGAGGTTCTAATAAACATTTGCATTCATCCTGCCATGTAACTATAGAAGAGGCCCAACTCTTGCTGCAGAAAACATCTCTAAAATCATGACAGTTCCTCCACCACCTTTCACTGACTTCTTTACAAACTTGGGCTTCAGTCTTTCCTCAGTTTAACACCGAACAATGTTTTCCATCAGACCCAAATAAATTAAACTTGCTCTCATCACTAAATTGAACTTTGAACCAGTTCTCCTCTCTCCACACAACATGCAAGCAAAGAAGCTTAGCCTTTTGATTCTTTCTGCTGATGAGAAGCTTGCAGAGTGCACTTTCAGTCCGATTTCCCTTAAAAAATGCAGAGACAGATTCTTAGCCCGTTCAGCACTGAACTGGCAAGCAATTCCAACTGCAGTGCTGAACCGATTCCCCATTGAGAGTTTCTGCATTATCCCGTCTTATTGTGCATTTGTCTTATAAGGATGACCAGCCTGTTTGTGGGACTTGAATGAATTAGCGTCATTGTAAACGTGCAATATTTAAGAAAATCACAGATCTGGAATGACTAACTTCTCTTGCAATGGCTGAAAGGATCATCACTCTCGCCTTCGTCTGGACCGCCTGTCGCAGGTTTTCAGTCACTTTAGAGCAGTCCAGCATTTTGCAATCTCAGTAAAAATTGGAGGAATGCTGTCAGTTAAATAGGGTTTGAGATACAATTAAGGAACTTAGCTCCAGGTGCCAGATTAACATAAATAACTTGGAGGTATCTGTAAGTTTCTTCTCAAATATTAAATTTAAGATTTTATACTGTGCTTCAGAATACAATTAATTTATGAAATGTGTCTAAAAATCTGCCCTTCTACTCTACCTGTTAGGATAACTTCAAATAGGACTAAACAGTGATTAGGAGATTGTAGGTTGCTCTCCAGTTTTAATCACCACTGTATATAGCTTCTTTAAATGTCACTAACTGATCTTGCGCAACAATAACGCCTCCCTCTGTATCTGGATTTCCCTACTGGGAGACCGCAGACATTCAGGATAGGCAAAAACTGGTCCGGCACCATCACACTGAGCACTGGAGCCCCACAGGGCTGTTGTTTACCCTAATGACTCACAACTGTACTGCCAAGCACAGTACAAACCGCATGAAGTTTCGAGGATGTCATTGCAGCAGTGGGCCCCATCAGCGACAACGATGAGTCACCACACAGAAAGAAGCATCTAGTAGACCGCTGTGCAAACAACAATTTGTTTCTAAATGTCGACAAAACAAACTGAGACCGCATAGCGCATCAATGGGTCTCCTGTAGAGACAGTCAGGATGGAGGTGTTTCTGGATCTGCACATCACTTGTACCACCTCACCAGGCAAAAAAGCACAGCAGCATCTCTTTGTGCGGTGACTGAGGGGGGAAAACATCCCCCCTACCCGTTCTCACCACATTCTACAGAGAAACAATTGCAAGCATCCTAACAACATGGTTTGGAAATTGCAATGATTCAGACCGCAAGGCCCTGCAATGCCTTGTAAAAACAGCTGAGAGAATTATTGGAAGCTCACTCCCTCCCATATCAGACATTTGCCACAAACAGTGTGAGAACAAGACCTAAAGCATCACATAAGACCTCATCCGTCCCTCCAGTGAACTCTCTGACCCGTAAAAAAGGCGTACTAGATAGCCAACAGAGTTGAATCTCCTCGTTAAGGAGAATTAACTTTAATTAGCACGTCTACAATTATGCATGTTAACTATTTCAGCATCTATTTAATGCACATAGTGTGGATGCACTTCCCCATGACCAAAAATGATGCTAGGCAAGCAATATGTAAAAATCTGTTCTGCTGAAATATCGAGATGTGATCAGTTATTTGTAAACTATGAGAACTAGCATTTTCAAGGTGGCAGTGATCATTCCATTTGCATATGTTGTTGTAGCACAATTATTCATCACCTACATTATGCCCAAAACACACACACACACACAACTTAATAGATTGAAACTTAATATTCTTCACTCAGGATGTTTGTTAATCATGGCCTATGTATCAGTTCATTTGAGATTTTTAAGATTTATGTTCAATCTTTTAGCATTCAGCCATGATCTGTTTTTTTTTTTATTTTTTTTTTTTGGTGCACATTTACTGCTGGCTCTCTAAAAATGGTAATACTGTGATGATTGCTGAGCCAGGTAAATAAGGTTGACTGTGTGAAAAAATAGTAATTCTTTGGCTAAAGTTAATTCAGTTATGGACAGTGGTGGGAAATGACTTTTCTTAATATAAAACTACCATGTAAACTCAACGCAAACATCTCTTTTGGTGGAAACAGCATGTTAATGCAAAACATTTTTTGTATTTTAAGTCATGCATTGTGTTGACAGAAAGCACAAGGAGGGGAAAAAAGTAGTCAGCACACAGGGGAACTGCACACTTAAGTACACTGAACAACCAGACTTATTTTTCTGACTGTAATGAAAGGAATGACAGTGATTGTTGAATGACTCTGCTGTCCTGTCCGCAAGTTTCACTGCAAACTTGGTAAGATGCATTTCATTTTATACTTTTTAAAATGACAAATGTTACTTGACAAGCAAGAGGAAAGGAAAGTGACTTCCTTCTACAGTAATTAAATTGTGGGATCAAATTGACCTTTAAACTGACATTCAGAATTGGTCCAACTTCCTAGACTTGTGTGAAACTGTCCAAACAAGACTTTTGTTCCTGCAAAACATACACTTCAATTAAGCCGTATCAACTAAATCTATTCAAACTGTAATTATGAAAAAGCGAGAGTGTGTCTCAGCTTGTTCAGTTCCCAGACAGAGGCAAAATGGTCCAGGAGGCTTTTAAGAAACTGGGCCACTTCACACGGTCTGTGCGGTGCAGTCGGCTTTCTGACAGCCTCTGGTCGTTCTAGACAGTGAACAGGAAGAGGATATGTGCAGAGCCTGGCCTGAGACTGCAGGGAAAACTCAGTAAAGCCAAGGACTTAACATAGGTCAAGATCTGAGGGAACCAACGACAAGATCTCGCTGCAGGAGAATAACACGCATATGTGCTGCAGTCCAACACATTCTCCTCCTTGCAAACAGCCAGTAAATTGCAAAGTGGATTAATGGAAAACCGCATGGTCGAGGGAGGTAGAGGTGCAGATATTTGGAGGATCAGAGCGAGAGAGGCCTTTGGGATCGTGGGAAGTATCTAGGTCTTTCCGCCCTGCCAGCTGTTTCCACAGGGCCCCACTGTACTATGGACCAGTGTGAAACAGAGCACCAAAGAATACGGTTTCCTCCGAACCAAACTCACTGAACTTTCAGAGAAGCGAATTATTAAGAAACATTCAAATGTTATTCGGCATATATGTGTATTCACAACTACCAATGGTGTAGTAAAATGAGAGGGGGAAACAAAAAAAAAAAAAAAAAGAATAACGAACACTGAGAATGACTCATTCACAGAAGATCTGTGGCAACTTCTTCAAGACGCCTGGAACAACTGTGTGAAGGTTTTTAACTGGAATACAATGCTTGGGAACAGGTCATATGGCTTCACGCTGGGGAATCTTGGGATGAATATCTACAAAAGCCGCCCTTTGCAAGAGCATAGACACCTTTGTCCTAAACAGATTAGCCCTTGGTCACAGAACGGTGCCTCAGTGGGTGTCGTTTCTCTAGACCAAACAATAAACACCTTAGTTTTCGGTAAGGAACAACAGCTTACTTCACTAAAGGGTCTAAATATCTTTGCTGTGAGGAGATGCTTTGTGCATGACGAGACCTGCACAGTGGCATGTCCACCCACACCCTCTGCCCTTTCTATAGAAAACCACACCTGGATGAGGACATGAGTATAACCTTAAAAGGAATGAATCACAATGGACAAGATTTCAGCATTTTAGAAAATATACACAGATGAACAATTCAGATTGTCTTAGATTTCTGCCTCATCGCATAACTGCTGTTTTAAAGGTTACATAATTGTTACCTACCAAATCTGAAGTATTTATAGATGCATACACACCATCATTTTTCTGTTATTAGGTTAAATTATCAAAATTTTTAATTCCCTCTCTTTTTACTGATACAGCATTTTCCACAAATAGTATATTTTGACGTTCACATTGCTTTTTTTCAGTTAGGGGTTGATAATTTTATCAGTTGTTTATTATTAATGCAACAATACATATTATACATATTAAAACAAACCAAAAAAAATGTGCTCTAATAACTACAACTACAAATACACTATATACATTTACATATTATATGAAGAGTTGCAAAATGCAAAAGCCTCTAAATCCACCTGACGTTTTTCTTTAAAATGAGCATTTCTTTCTGGTTACTTTGTATAGGTTTCTATGTAGGTACTGGCACTTCTGATTGGGCTGAGGCTGCAATTTAACGAGTTTGAAGTAAAAGTATTTGATGGACGTATAATATGTGTCAGGAGCATTCACTCAGTATCATTACCTCATTTTTGACCGAGATGGCTTTTAGCTGGTTTTGCATCTGAACTCTTCATATACACAAAAACGGTTATAATAGCTGGATCTGGCAACAGGGAGGCTGTGCACATTCTTGCAAACTGTCTAAACTGAATTGCATGCATGCAGACATCCATATCTAAATAAGTTTAGCAGCAAATTAGTCATTCAGAGAACAAATTTTATTTCTGAACAGGAAAAAATTACTGAGGTCCAGAACTCATAGCTGCCTACGGGCCTGGACACAACCCCATTTTTTTGTTATGAGAACTATTAGATATGCTTGGTAAGGTATTGTTTAATATATTTGATGTTTTAAACTAACTTAACCTTTAGAAAAACACATGCTTTTTTATTTAAAAAAACTATTTAAACTGTGATGTTTTAAACTAGCTAGTGTTGATAACAAATAATTTAATATAAAATTTGACTGTTATCAACACTAGCTAGTTTAAAACATCACTATTTAAATAGTTTTTTAAAATAAAAAAGTAAATCCATTTTTTTTTAGATTTAAAAAAATATGCAATTTAGCCTAATTTGTAATATTCCCCGTTTCAGCATTATTTAACAATTAAAAAAAAAAAAAAAATCATACAATGTCAAAAGTTTGACAATCAGCTGAATTTGTACTATTAATATTGATATTATACTTATTGTAGTAAACACATTGTAGTTTTATTTTATATTTTAGGCAATATTAAAAATAATGTGATTTGCAAGCCCATGAAATTTCATTTATAATTTAACATGACCTCTCAAGGTTGACATTTAACATTTTCTGAAGGTTAATATATGCACCTACTTTAACTGAAAAAAAAAAAAAAAAAAAAAAAACTTCACGCCTCATTTTGTACGTTATTCATAAAAAGTGTAAAAAAAAATTTACAGTGTACAGTCTATCATTTAGTTCTCAATTTTGCTTGAAACAACAGTTCAATATGCAAAATACACTAATAATTAACCCCTGTGCATCAATTAAAAAAAAAGTTACACAGGTAAAATTAGAAGCTTGGGAGTACAGACTTAAGTTTGGTCTTATTTTAAAGACCCTTGGCAGATTATTGTTGAAGTTAAAAAAGTTGTAAAAAACTGAAACCAAAAAAAGTTATAGATTTGATTTATAGATTAAATTATTTATGAGCTGTTTTTTTATTTAAAAAAATAAATAAATAAAAAACTAAAATGGATAAAAATGTCCATAAGGTTGCACAAGGGTTAAATTGAAAAGAGAATCAAACTCCATAACATGTGCATAGGACCTCAAAAGCATTTTCAAGGCACTGAAAACTACTGTGGGAATTCGTCACAAATCAAAGCAGACTCACCTAGATTATGTTCAGTGAACTGTAGCAAACTGATTCCAGTATTGAGGCTTCCTGATAATGCAAACACACAAATAACCATTTCAGACTTTATCATGATTAAAGCAAAACTACTCGCCAGTCATGTACAAATATGCCAGTGGCCTTATCATATTGCTGAACCCTCTTACTTTTTCGTGGGTATTCAGGAAGAGGAGGTACATGAAAGGTGCTACGTAAGAAGTGAATTGTAGACTTGTCTACGCTCTTCTTCTTGGCCATTTCTTCCTCTTGAGGCTGTGGATGTTCTTCATCTTTGATCTTAAGGTTACCTTCAAACTCCACGTCTTGATCTACATCATCTTCGCTCTCCTGCTCTCCCATAGCTGCACTGCTGATACTGTCCACTCCTTCGCTGCCTGACGTTTGCTGCAGACTCTCTTCTTCCGAGTTTATGTCAAAGAACTGGTCATCATCTATTACATCCGAAGGTGTCGGAGGGATGAGGTTAATGACCGGTGGAGTGAGAAGACCATCTCCAACATTAGTGCTGCTAGAACCATATAGAAGAGAGTCAACAGTAGAGTCGTCCTCATTGTTTTGGATCGCTCTGGATTGAAGCGGTAACGAGGAAAGTGGTGCAAGCTTCTTCTTCAGAGCTGCTCTTTGGCACACGGACACGGAACTAGCAGAACGACCCATGTTGATCTGTTGAGGAGGCCCGCAGCACTCAACCTCAGCAAGGCTAAATCCAGGATTGTCTATTCCCAAGTCTTCAACAACGATATGGACGTTCTCCTCATCCACGACAGCCTTGGGATTTTGTGGTTTTTCCTGATCATGCTCCAAGCGGTCGTTCCGTCCCGTCTGGAAGCAGGAGCAACACAGGAACCTTTGTACAACGCCAATGGTGTTTCCTCGCCTGGAATGTCGGTTATCCGCATGTTTTGCCCTGTCCATCGTTACTTCCTACCCATTCCTCCCCAAAAGCCCTTCTGACACTCTCAGCCCCAGAAGAAAGTAAAAGTCTAAGGATCACAGAGAGATGAACACAGCTTTTTTTTTTTTTTTTTTTTTTTTACCTCCATCAACTAAACCTTTATCGAAAGGAAAACAAACCCTGACAAAGCATCAATATGAAAGCCTCTCTCACCAAAACCCTTCCAGCAGTAAAAAAAAAATAAAGGTTGTTGCTTAGCAGTGGCCTGAAAGAGAATAGGATGAGGCTTTATGCTTTGGCTCAGATGAATACTTGAGATGAATTAAGGGCCATTCATATGGAAAGTACTAAGGACACTGCTCTGCCCTCAAAGAGATGTGAATAAAATTAAGAGCATAGCTGACCTTACAATGTGTACATAGAAAAATTACAGTTTATTTAGAAGGAGCATCATATAAAACTACATGATAAACTGCAGTAGTTCCAGTACAACTGTGAAACCTTTTTTTTTTTTCCCAAAACTGTGCTTTGCTTAGCTATGCTGCTATACATTCTGGATCACCTAAGATACTAGGAGGTCACTAACAATGACCACAATTTGCCTGGTAATAATGCTCTTCTCATTCATTTGATCAGAATTAATCGAGATTTCTAGTATATATAAAAAAAAAAAAAAAAAAAAAAAATGTATAAACAAAATGCAAAATTGCACCAGGTTTTGTTTTGTGAATATGGTGCACTCTATAATAAGGTTAAGTAATGCACAGAAAGACGGCATGTTTACATAGAAATAAATTACAGTGATTTAATGCAGTACAGTGCAATCTGCACATCTGGCTAAACTGGAGTGCAGGTAGTTGCAAGTTTTTGCACTGAAATAATTGCGATGGTAATGGTAATTCATAATGCGATATAAATTACCATTAAGTTTTTTTTTTTTTTTTTTTAATAATTGTTATTCAGCAAGGATGCATTAAATTAATTAAAAAGTGACAGTAAAATCTGAAAAAATTAACCATTAAAATAAAAACAAAAAACTGCAATAAAAATTTAAATTACAATATTTTATAACATTAGTGTTTTACTGTATTTTGATCCAAATGATGCAGCCTTGGTGGGAAGAAAAATAATAATCATACCAACCGTGTTACCTTTTTTGAGTTACAACCGCAAATAAGGATTACAGTACATTCATAAAACACAAAAAAGTATTGCTGCTGGAGGATTGCTTTTGCATAACCTTTAAATCTCAGGGCCAATAAAATGCCTGCGAGCACAAATCATAATGTTTTAATTATCACCAATGTCTTTGAGCACAGTAGGAGCAGAAAGAACTGTCAGCACTGTATCAAGCGCTTCATGCAGAAGAAAAGGTCACCATGCTCCAGTACTTTTTTAAAGAGCCAGTTGTTAAGCCCATTGATCAAAGGCTCCACTGATATTTATATAAGTATTTAAGCAAAAACATTTGTGCACAATAAAGTATGACATGGTTGGCTGTGCAGTAACTTTGTTGCATGACTAAGCATCCATTACTGCTAGGCAAAGACAGAATCTGAATATTACTTTACATTTTTCTGGTGATTTTGGGGGACATTTTGTGGAATTCTGCAGAATTTATTTAAAAATGGTAAAATATGTTAAACAGAGCTGAGAAGACTTTAATATGTCCCAACTGGTGGCTGCAAATGTTATCAAATTAGCCAAAATGTTTATAAGGAGCAAGAGTTGTATAAAGAAGTTCTGTGTGCACAGATTCCTTGTAGGCCTAGTCATAACCATGCAAAGAAGTTGAAACAACATTTTTATGTACAATGACGAATGGGATGAAAACCACACAATAGAAAGAGTCAACTGCTATGCTGAGAATGTACTGAGTGCATTTTCATGATTTCAGCTCTTCTAGTCATGACTGGAAAGAGATGTATACTGAAAACTATTTTACCAATATATTACATTTTTGAGAAGTAATTGCACAATATGCGTCATTTCCTTTTCTTGGCAGGTAAAAGTTGCTTTTACAGGCTCATAAAAAGAGCAACTGGTACAATAAATGTTTCTAATCAGCAGTGATGGGAATAACGGCGTTATAAATAAACGCCGCTACTAAAGGCATTACTTTTCTCAGTAACAAGTAATCAAACGAATTACTTTTTACTTTTCGCATTGCGTTCTTCTGAGTTAAATTCTAGCTACTCTCAGCACGTCTTTTTCCAGAAACGAAAAGTAGCCGAGATGAACTTGATGAACTTTCACGTTTGTTTACAGAGGTGATGTGGGTGTTTACCTACATGGATGTTTTGAAAAGCGGAGCCGCTCGGCGTGATTACATTAGTTTAGATGGGAAAAACTGGAGCTTGCGTTGGTATCATACGGATTACTTCTGTGAATATTTGTTTTCGACATAACCGACTTCATTTAGTAGACATTTCAAGCTTTTCTATACATATATTTCTCATGTTAAGTGAGGCACGCATTCACAGAGATTCAGGTTGTTTTATTTACATGTCTGTGAAGAGAGGTGATGGAGACCGAGATGGCAAGAGCACCCTGTTTGTTTTTTTTATTTTACAAAAGCACATTATTTTCTTGTTATTATTATTATGATGTTTTTCATGTCTACGGGTTGAAGCGACCTCAGTAGCATGATATATAGCCCCTGGAAGGTGTCTCTCACATTGCCCCACAGCAACATTAAAATAGTGTAGATTAGTGTACGATGTTTTATACATTCACCATATGTGACCCTGGATCACAAAACCAGTCATAAGGGTCAATTTTTCAAAATTGAGCTTTAAACATCACCTGAAAGCTGACTAAAGAAGCTTTCCATTGATTTTATGGTTTGGCTGTGATACAACTATTTGAAAATCAAAAAAATTAGAAAATTGCCTTTGAAGTTGTCCAAATAAAGTTCTTAATGTATATTACTAATAAAAAATGAAGTTTTCAAATATTTAAAGTAGGAAATTTATAAAATATCTTCATGGAACTTGATCTTTACTTAACTTCCTAATAATTTTTGCCATAAAAGAAAAATCAATCATTTTGACCCATACAATGTATTTTTGGCTATTGCTACAAATATACCCCAGCGGCATAAGACTGGTTTTGTGGTCCAGGGTCACATATATTGGGGCATTCAAGTTATTTGACATATTTAAACTTTTTTTAAAACAACAGCTACTTTCCCTTGTAATTATTTACTTTTATAATGATGTAACTCGGTTACTATTTGTGAGAAGTAACTAACTATAATAACTTTATTAAGTTACATGCCCAACTATTATTAAGTAACATGCCCAACACTGCTAATCAACAGAGCAGGTCAGAGGGAATAAGATTTGTTATAAAATATTTACTCATGTCCTGCATTTTACAGAATACTATTTCCATGTCCAATAACATGATTACATGTCTTGAAACAATTTAAAATTAACAAATATAAAATTAAAACAAAAATGAAAAGTGAATAAAATAAAGCAACTACAGCACATTTTGTCATTTCTAGCAGCATAACCTTTTACTTCAGCCATCTTGCAGTTTAATCTTCATCAAACAGCTGCTTTCGCATTAATGCCAATTAAGTTGTGATTAAGGAAACATGGCATTTGTCAGACTGCAGCTATCTGTCAGGAACCCACAGTCAACAGAGGCCGAGTGTTTTCCTTCAAGGCTGCGGTAGCTCTTAAACTTTTAATGGGTTTAAGCATCTTTTAAAGACTTTGAGTTAAAGCTCGACTACTTTTTCCTTTCATCCCCCTTCCAGCTTCCCAAACTCAGTACACACAGAACTGCAACCCCACTGGGGTCTCACTTCAGAAAACCTGGTGGAAAAACCTGTCAAAGACATGACCATATTGTACTGTATTTAGTTTACATTGAGTTTTAAGCTGTATCACAGTAAGAAGGTGGAGGATTCCCTACGGTTGCCACAGAGTGTCACTAGCGTGCAGATGTTCTGCTATCAGAGATGGAGGGAAGGAGAGAGAGAGGCGAGTTTTGCAACTTGGCATTCCTTCTTTGGGTCGTGTTACTGAAGAACCACACAAATGCTTTTCATTTACCGCTCGGCAAAACAGATATGGCATGATACCTTAATCAAATATTTGTAGCAACACCAATTTTCCCCTTAATTTCTTTTACACGATATTCAAACAGCATTTGAGTGCAGCTGCAAACTGAACACTCTCTTCCTCTGTCAAGCATTTTCATGCAATATCTTTTGCCAAGGGCTGTATTTCAGATATTTCGCAAAGATGTTTCACACGTAATGAGCTAATGTAACACACTCCGCACTCAAATAATGAAATAACGTGTTAATCACTTTAAGGAGGTGCATGGCTATACATCTTATATAATGAGATTCTTTTAGGCACTGGTCCTAAATGCATGCAATAAATACATTCTTCATGACAAACGAGGAGAGGGGTACTATCCCCCTTCTATGATTTCCCAACTTTTTTCTTTCAAAGCATGTTTTCTTTTGGTTTTGACTGCACCCGCTGCCACAGAGCATGAGAGAGAGAGACAGAGAGAGGTAGATCCGGGAGAGGGCCCAAACTCCCAGCCAAAAACAACAGTGAGTTTCAGCACTGTCAGAAAGGGCTCCTCGCTAAAGAAAGCTGCAGCATGGTTTTTAACACTCTTCAACATATTGAACATTTCCTGTGTTGCTCGTGTTTCCCTGGGCTGCTCTCCTGTTCACTGTCACGGAGCAAGCTGGTTTGTATGGCCACGCCCCCTTTAGGTTTAGAAAATCTAATTGGTTGAGACTAACTCATATTTACAGTCTGGTTCTTTCACCACCCTCCCAGGTCTCCACAACTATAGGCAACGGATCCAATAATTGCCTTTTTTTCTAGGAATTCACAAATAACAACCATATGTATGGGAACAAATGATATCCAGTTTACATTAATTACAATCAAATGCTTATACATACTATTACATTAAGACAGACAGAAAATGAGAACAAACAGCTGAAACCCCAAAACAAAACAACAGATACATAATATTGCAGTTGCAGACATCATTTTCAATGAAGATATTTCGTAAAAGTCCTACTGTAAATATATTAAAAACTTATTTGGACAACTTTAAAGGTGATTTTCTCAATATTTTGATTTATTTGCACTGTCAGATTCCAGATTTTCAAATAGTTGCATCTCGACCAAATATTGTCCTATCATAATAAACCATACATCAATGGAAAGCTTATTTATTCAGATTCCAGATGCTGTATAAATCTTATGACCAGTTTTGTGATCAAGCAAATCTTGTCTGTGTTAACTGAATTAACTGAACAGCTCTCTATATAAAATTTGATTCAACTTTATCCGCATACATACAGTGTAATTGCATAGGGCGAAATATATACCACATACTATATACTGCACCAAATTACAAATGTTTGATTGCTTGTTTCATCGCAAAGTGTAAACTACACTACCAGTCAAAAGATTTTGAACAGTGACATTTTTAAATATGTTTTTTCTGCTCACCAAGCCTGCATTTATTTGATCCAAAGTACAGCAAAAATAGTAACATTGTGAATTTTTTTATGATTTAAAACAACTGCTTTCTATTTGAATATATTTTACATTTTAATTTATTCCTGTGATTTCAAAGCTGAATTTTTAGCATCATTACTCCAGTCACATGATCCTTTTATATTCTAATTTGCTGCTCAAATAAACATTTATTATGTTGAAAACATAAGTATATATTTTTTCAAGTCTCTTTGATCAATAGAAAGCTCAGATGAACAGCATTTATCTGAAATAGAAAACTTTTGTAACATTATAAATTTCTTTATTAATCACTTTTGATCAATTTAAGCATCCTTGCTAAAAAGTATTAATTTCTATAATATTAATCCTTTGACAGTCATATCAGAAATCATCTTTAGGAAGTAATTTTCACTTCAAATTGATGCTTTAAATTACATTTGATGATTACAGTGTTAATTACATTGTTTCGCCACTAGGCGACGTTTTATTTGTCACTGAATCATTCATTCAAGAGATTCATTCAAAAATGCTAATTCATTCAATAATAGAACAAGTGAATTCATTCAAATTAATTAAACATTTTTTTAATAGAAAGAGGCAATTAATATTTTGTCACAGCTCTAGTAATGTTTTGCATAATTCAGAATCGAGATTTCCATGAGGCGGAAAAAAAAACAAAAACAAATCACGATTCTCAATTTATCCAGAACCGTGCTGCTCTAATGTGTATTGTGCAATGCACTATTCAAATAAAATTGGATGTTCAGCTGTTTTCTGGTCTTATGTTCAGTTGTGAAAGCCTATTTTGGTGAAGTCAGTCACTTGCGGATTTGTTTTGACAGACCAGTGATACCGATCTAGCGAGATCTGGCAACACTGCACGACAGTTAAAGATTTGGATTTCTAGCATGCTTTCCCATTGACGCATGATACAGAAATGAGAGAGTTACTGAGATGCCAGTACACTTAGGGCTTGAGCAAGCAACTAACCAATACTGTTCATCAAAAAAGTAACTAGCATGACTAGTGCGAGCATGACTAGATCCTTCAAATGATCATTCACATGTTCACAAAAGCACAAGACTCCACTCGTGCTCTCCAGTTCCCCTCCTGGACGCAATTATAGAAAAAAAATGGAGTCTGTGTGGTGGAGGGATGGTGGACAGATTTTTGCAGGAGTGAGGTAAGCAGATGTTTATCTGCCATGTTGTGATTCGGGGGATTAAATGAACACGTGGCGCTTCTTTTTCTGAAATTCTGTTCCTGTAAATGACTCCGTTAAAAAATATACTTCACAATATTTTGAAAAGTGTTCAATGCAAATGTCATTGAACATGACAAGGGCAGGTACAAAGTGCTTTAAACAACATCCACATAAAAGCTGCAAAATAAAGAGCATATGAAGCAAAAAACAATGACGAGGCCAAAGCATGTTTTGTATGGCTCAACAGGCTGTTTTCTCTTCAGAAGTCTGCTTTCTCTTTGCCTGTGAACCAGAAACTACTAAGACGTACCTAAACAACATCCTCATGTTTTGCAGCGCTTCTGACTTGTAGCAAATTCAGCCAAATATTTGGAGTTTCCCCTGGTGGCGGAACCTTAATGACTATTGCATTGAAGACTCTGTCCAAATAATTGAGAAAAAGGAGGCAGAGAAGGAGGGAGGCGTTGACCTTGGAAACCTCTTTCACCTCTCCCCCTTTAAAGCCCTGTGGCTTCAATCCCATAATCAATTATCCACTGAAGGCTGGGGACCACCAAAGTTTAGCTGCAGTGAGGATATAGGGCTGCAGGACTGTGTGTTTGAATAAGTGGGGGTGGTACAGACGATTTCTTTAACCAAATACTTGTGTGTGAATGAGCAATGACATTTTTTCAACTTGCGTATAAAAAGGGCAACTAAAATTTTGAGATGAATGGGTGAAATAACTACTGTGCTCTTTGCTACAGCTGTAAGTATCTGAATATTGGGTCAATTAAAGTGATAATTCACAAGAGGCTGTGCCTTACAGTAATTTTACCACAGGTAAGAGGTGGCCCTGTATGAAGCTTTTATAAAATGAAAGAAAAAACAGTCCATCAATTAATATTCATAATGCTAACTGTAATACTAACAATCCAACCAAAATTAGTAGGGATAATTTTAATTAAACAATGAACATCATTTCTCAACAACAATAAATATATTTTACAATAAAAAAAAAAAAAGATTATATTAATAATATTATTATATTTATTTTTAATTATAAATTTATAATTAAATTTCTTATATATATATATATATATATATATATATATATATATATATAATTATTTAAATAATTACAGACTAAATTTTTAACATATGTAGAGAAAATGTCCTAAGCAGAAAATGAGTTAAAAAAAAAAAAAAAAACTGTATACACTAGCATCTTGCCTCTATTTGGCTTTGTGTTAAAGGCAAGGAATAGTTTATTTGCCTCTGTTTATAAGAAACCGTGCTTTTCCCACACCCAGGGTGGTTACAAGAAAACCCAGTTCATTTGTCTTTAAATGAGCTGATTGGCTCTTGGAGTGTAAAGATGACGACATGAGTTAATCTCTCTTTTTCTCCCTGCCTTTTTTTTTTTGGTTGGTCCCCTGTTTATCTCATGCCACTCGTCTGGTGCATGTTAGCATTGTGCGTTTCTTTTATCCTCCCATCGCTTTTATGCAGGGAGAAAACGAGCGAAAGAATGAAAAAGTGCGTGTGTTTGTGGAGAGATGTGGCTCATGAAGACCTGATTTACAGGATGTGGGTTGCTCAGGGTTCCTGACGTGTCCCAAACCCTTTCTTTAGCCCAACTTTCACCCCCCTCAACACACACATTTAATGGCATTATGAGCTGCAGTGGAAACGTTTTGCGCTGAAGGAAAAGACAAGCTGAGGCTTTCTACAAACTTTCCCATGGGAATGGTGTTTATGACCATCGGTTCCTGCTTTAAGACGCAGGTCCACTGTTATCAAGGATTCACTGGCAAAGATAAAAAGGCTTAGCTTGACTTTTCCTTTTTTCTTAAATCAGATGCAAGATATTTCAGTCAGTTTAATTTACAGAGGACAGGAAGCAGAGAGCGCAAAACAAGGGAGAGGGCCCAGATGAGCAGAGAAGGGTCTCTTTGGTTTCTGTGGTAACCAGGGGGAGCTGAGGTCTGGTCAAAAGTCCTATTGTGGCAATCGCATTATCAGTTCAAAGAGGGAGGAGAGAATGTAAATGAAGCCCCATGAATGTTTTGTCAAAACATGGCAATTTGTCCATCTTCACTGTCAATGTCATTAACTTTCTAATGATCTTTTCATTATCTAAAATAAAAACAACCCTAAGAACTGTACACACAGTAAACAAAAAACAAGAAATAAGGTCACAACTGTGACACGTAAAGTCACAATTACAATAAAATAAGAAATTAAGTCATAACTGTGAGTACATGGCTGTGCAAGTTACCATTATGACAATACACAATTGTCACATATGATGTGACAGTTGTCACATCTGCTGACATGCAAAGTCATTATTCTGAGATAAAGTCATTTTGAGGTCTAAAGTCACAGTTATAACTGAGTGTAAATGCATAATTGTGAGATGTAGTCACAACTGTGAGCTATAAAGTCATAAGTTGGAAATATGAAACTGTGTACAAATGCATACATTTAAGATATAAAGTCACAATTATGATAAGTTATATTGTGAAACATTTAATCTTAATTATGAAATATAAAGTCGCAATTGTAAATATATATGCATGTGTGTGATGTAAATTAACAATCATGAGAAGTCAATTGTGAAATATGAAATTAAAATTATGAGATATGAAGTCACAGTTTTGAATTTAAACAAATAATTGTGAGCTGTAGTCACAACTGATATTCATAATTGGGAAATATAATCAGTTACAATATATAAAAATCACAATTGTGAGTGTGTTCAGATGTGGTAAACCACAATTATAAGATTTAGTCACAATTGTGCAAAAATGTTAATATTAAATTATATTAATTCAGAATTGTACGATGTCATGATACAATCACATTATAAGAAATAAAGTCACAATTGAGAGTATAAATAATTGTGAGATGTAAAGTCATGATTCTGTAATACAAAGTCACAATTATGAAAATTCACAATTATGAGATACAATGTCACAGTTCCTAAAAAACTCACTATTATAAAATTCTTTTGAGGTCTAAAGTCACAACTACTGAAGTCATAATTGTAAGTATAAATGCATACCTGTGGGATGTAAAGTCACAATCGTGAGGTATAAAAGTTATAATTATGAGACATGAAGTCACAGTTGTGAGTATATGCATATTTGTGAGCTGTAGTCACAATTATGAGATATAGTCATAATAGTAAAATACAGTCGTACTTGGGTTTAAAAATCACAATTGTGAGTGTATTCAGATATGTAGTCACAATTATAAGACTTAAAGTCACAATTGTGCGATAGTCACATTTAATACAATGATTAAATATTAACATTAAGTTATATTAATTCACAACTGTGCGATGTAGTCACAATTGCCATATAATCACTATATGATTAATTGAGATGTCACAACTGTAAGTTTGAATAATTGTGATATGTAATCACAATTGTGTGATATGAAATCACAATTATGACGTAACATCACATTTATGAGACAATTGTGCGATATAGTGACATTTATGACGATGATTAAACATTAATGTTAAAATAATTCATAATTGTAGGATGTAGTCACAATTTTCATATGATCAGGCATGAGATAGTCACAATTATGAGTATAAATAATTGTGAGATGTAAAGTCACAATTGTGTAATACGAAATCACATGAATGACATATCACAATTATGAGACTGTCACAATTGTGAGTATAAATAATTGAGATGTAATGTCACAATTGTGCGATATGATCACATTTATGATGATGATTAAATGTTAATGTTAGATTAAATTAATTCACACTTGTGCAATGTAATCACAAATGTGATAATTACACTTATGAGATATAGTCACAATTGTCAGTGTAATTGTGAGATGTAAAGTTACAATTGTGCGATATAGTCATATTTATGACAATGATTCTGTTAATGTTAAATTTTATTAATTCATAATTGTTCGATGTAGTCACAATTGTTATACGATCACAATTATGAGATATAAAGTCACAATTGTAAGTATAAATAATTGTGAGATGTTAAGTCAAAACTGTGTGATACAAAAATCTCAGTTATGACACAACATCACAGTTATGAGATAGTCACAATTGTAAGTATAAATAATTGTGAAACGTAAAGTCACAATTGTGCGATATGGTCACATTTATGATGATGATTAAATGCTAATGTTAATGTTAAATTAATTCATAATTGTGCGATGTAGTCACAAATGTGATATGATCACAATGAAATATAAATCCCAGTTGTGAGTATAAATAATTTTGAGACCTAAAGTCACAATTGTGTGATATGGTCACATTTATGATGATGATTAAATGTTAATGTTAAATTATTAATTCATAATTGTCCAACGTAGTCACAGTTATGATAGTCACAATTGCGAGTAATTGTGAGATGTTAAGTCACAATTAACAATTATCATAATTATGAGATATAAAGTTACAATTGTGAGTGTAAATAATTGTGAGATGTAAAGTCACAATTGTGCAATATGGTTACATTCATGGTGATGATTAAATGTTAATGTTAAATTATTTTAATTCATAACTGCAATGTAATCACAAATGTGATATGAGACAATGAGATATAGTCACAATTGTGAGTATAAATAATTGTGAGAAAGTCACAATTGTGTCATTTATAATGACTAAATGTTATGATCACAATTATGATATGATCACAGCTATGATAGTCACAATTGTGAGTAAATAATTGTGAGGTGTTCAGTCACAATTGTGTGATAAATCACAATTATGAGATATAAAGTCACAATTGTTAGTATAAATAACTGTGAGATGTACGGTCACAACTGTAATTGAAAAATTACAATTATGAGACCACAATTTTGAATATAAATTCATTATTTTAGATGTAAAGTCACAATTTTGACAAAGTCACATTTGTGAGAAAAAAAAAAAATCATCTTCAAACACCACAGATTTTATATGCAATCTCTTGCCTTGTACTCGTGCAATGCTTCATTTGGAAAACCTCCTCCACTAGCAGCGGGTACACAAGCCTCAGGGGCACAATAGCACACAACCGGAATAAAGTTCACGCACTCGCCCCCTTTAAAGTCCTTTAATGGCCCTCGCGCCTGAGTTGCCATAGAAATCAGCCCAAATTAACTGCAACACTTTGAGAATGGACCGATTAGAGGAGGAGAGGAAACAATAGGACATCAAATATGGCAAGCAGCAGGTCGGACAACAAGTCCATCCACATCAGATTACACCAACTGCCTGGCAGACTTTTCAATACAGCCTGACCTATTTTCCAAAACATGTGGATTGTTTTCTGTCAAGCTCTATTGTATAGCAGCCCAATAAAAGAGCTACTAAAGTGTAATTTGGACAGGCTGCTTTTTCAGTTAATGCTTCTTTAGAACTATGTTGCTTGAAAGGAATTATAAAGGTTTAATTGAGTGTGGCAATTGATTGGATGGCCCATACTGATCACCAGAAGGGGAAGTGATAGAGGAAGACACCTCCTCTTCAAAGAAAGACAAGCGGAAGGAGCAGATGGCTACAGTGCCATTCTTTAAATTCCCTCCTTTTTTTAACAAATGGCCCACGGCGTCATGAGTTTTTCATGATGATATTACTGACATGAGGTGGATCTAATCCACAAGTCCACTCGCTTAATGGAACAAAGGCTGAAAAGAGCTCATGAATAAAAATGAGGGGGCTTACTGACAGGCCTTGAAGAGCCTAAACCTGACTGCCTCTTCTAAATCAAAGAAAATCTCTGATTCAGTTTGATCTTCAACCTTGAAATAGCCAAAGTTCAACCACAAGAGTTCATAACCTCAAAAACAGTATTGAACGATTTGCTATCTAAAGAGATAGTTCACCAAAAAAAAAAATTACGAAACAAAAATTCCTGGGTCATTCCAATCCTGTATGACTGATTTTCTTCTGTGGAACACAGAAGATATTTTGAATAATGCTTTTGTGCATGCAACGAAAGTCACTGGGGTCCACAACAACAACATTTGATCCCACTGACTTTCACTGTATGGACTAAAAGTTTTGAACGACCCAAGAATTTTCGTTTTTGGGTGAACTATCCCTTTAACAAAACAAAAAGTCAAATTAATGAAAGACAGTTGTTACTGGAATTTCTCATTATTCAACTCATTCTCACATGATAGCATCATGACAATGTCACATTCCACGCATAGATCCGCTATGATGGCTAAATCCGGTTTAATTGTTGTGTCTGCTCTGTGGGCCGAACGTCTAATACTGATGATTTTTGTTTTGGGCAAACATATGCATTTCATGAAAGGCACACATGGCTCATGGCTTACCTCACACACAAATCTTCTCTTTGAGACAGAGTTTCCCTCTTAAAATCATTCTCCAAAGTCATAACTAATCTTGTGGCACGCTGTGCAGCTGAGGAATGTGTTTACTCACACCAAATGGGTTTGCCAAGGGCTTCATGAGACAGAACCCAAGGCACCAAAAAAAAAAAAAAAAAAAAAAAAAAAAAGGGAGACGAGGCCAATAAAAAAAACCTAAACGTGGGAATATTCTTACACACTTTTTTTTGCTGTCTTCAAAATATCTTTATACTGCAAATGAAAGTCAACAGAATAAGTAAATGACAGAATTTTAAGAAGTTGTGTTTAAAATATTCATCCTCAATTCAGAGTGTGTGACAGTATAACCGAGTGATTTTGGGTCAGTGTGTTAAATGTACATAAAAGCAGCAAAAGAGTGAGAGTTATGATGTGACCTCCCCTCCTCTCTCTCTTTTTTGCTGTCGGACATGGTGTAATGTCCCCAGATGGATTACAGGCAGCTGTGTGAAGTCGGAAACCTGCAGCAACGAGTGTAATTATTTATCCACCTGTTTTACACCATTCTATTCATATTATTTCTTCTTATTCTG